>NW_028185039.1:1897919-2060174 GCF_003343005.1 Rhea americana | reverse complement strand
CGAAATTGAAGTGCTTTGTGCTGCCAGCGGAAAGCCTGGTGACCCTGCTCGGCCCACCGAGCAGCCAAAACGAGTTGATGGATCCATTAGGCCGCGCGGAATGCCTTCCCCCCTCCGCCGCCGCTCCTGAGTGACACTGTAAATCTGAACCAATTTCAGCCCCTAATCATCATTACAAACCCCTCCACTGTTCATTTATTACTCTACAATTCTAATACAGCACACGGCTGGGTCAGCGCGCGGGGAGCCGCCGCYGCAGACGGGCTTAAAGAGCCCGTAATCCCGCCCGGGGTTTTATCGGGGAAGCAAAACCCGATTTCGGCCGCCCCTGCCTCACGCCGGCGCCGGACGGGCGGCCGGACGACGTCCGCCCGGCTGGTGCAGGGGTCCCCCGAGTGGTTCAGCCCGCGCTGGCGGGATGCCGGTGGTCCCAGTCCCACCGGGCCAGTCCCYGTGCTGCAGCCCAAATGGTGCCGGCCCCTCTCCGGCCATCCTCGCCCCGGCCGCATGGAAAGCGGGTGCCGGTTGAGCGCTCGACCTGCTAAGCGCGTTCGTGGGCCTGGGCCCGATGCTTTTTCAGCAGGCTGCTGGAGAATTTATTTATTTGATTTGATGTGACTGAGTCTTTTTTTTTTTCTCACTTTTTAGCAACGTGCCTACCAACATCTCTGTTAGGTGCAGAAGCAATCAAAGAATTTGAAAAACACACACGGTAAATAATCAGATGGCTGGCATGATCAGACATGACTCTGCTGGTGTCTGGGATTGCTTCCGGTGAAGTCAGTAGCAGTTTCAGTGCTTGCTTTGCTGGGAGTGGATGGGGCTTGTGCAGCTGGATCCCATGCAGGAGACTAGGCTGGTCCCATGTGGAAGAACTGGGTAAAAGAAGGTGGACATAGTGTGGCCACCAAGAGTCTGGAGTCTGATCAAAGGCCAAGGAGGAGGGAAGATAGCTAAGCAACTCATTGCTGAGGCATCCACTTGCTTCCCAGGTGGGCCATGTGGGACTGCCTGTGGAGGGTTATGTCCTTGCTTGATCATCAGGTGAGGAGGCAAGAACTGTAGGCTTGCAAAAGGACCATGGTGGCCAAATGCCTCTTTGTTTGTCCCTCTTTGCTCCTGTACAAAAGCCTGAGTGGCAAGACTGACCCTCTAGGACACCAAATCTTGAGAACATCTGACAYGAATGTTTCCATACGGTTCAGTGGCAGGAGGATCTAGGACTCCAGAAAGCGTGAGCTCCACTGCCAGTGACAACAAAAGTGGGTTTTTTTTTTCTTTAGCTCGTGTGCCAGACATATGTTGTGCTTCTTGATACAGGGTCCTGGGTTCGAGTCTCGTCAAGGTCAGCTTCGCTGCAGCGCCTGGCAGGGAGATGTGACAGCTGCGGAACCGCACGAGGGGCGAACCAAGCAACCTCTGTCAGCACTGACTGGTGCTACAGCCTCAGCTGCCTTTCATGCTCAGAGCAAAACTTCTCAAAGTTTTTTCTGCCCACAGTCCTCATTAAGAGCAGCAGTAGAGTTTGTCATAAAAATGAAACAGCACTGAAAAAGAGAGAAGACTATTAGAAAAAAAAACAGCCCTTAAGCCAAAGGAGGTTGGTTATGGGATTTACTGCCACTGGGAATTTGGCCAGGGTGAATAACTCTCTACTTGCAAAAGTGGTCTCCATCACCTCTATCTCCTGCCTTAACCTCCAAAATCAGGAGCTTGCAGCCTATGGGAGAGGATCAGYTCATTTTCAACCCGAAGAGGAGAGCAGCATCTCCTGAAATGACAGCACYGCTCCCTACCGGCTCTGCCCACATTTCTGTTGAAGGTCTCAGTATAAGTCCAATTTATGGTTGAATCTCCCTCCCTCACCTCACCCCCGACATTAATACAGACATCTCTGCAAACTTGAGCCAAGTGCCAACCTTGTGACACAGCTCCCTTACATCGGTATGTTGGCCCTTAGCATTTSCTCTCATTTTACAGCCCTTCGGATGCCTCACAATCCACATTGTTGTTAACGCTCATATCTAAGGCAGTTTAGATTAGTTTCTCAAGTAGCATTTTGTGAGGATCAATATCAAATGCTATGCTGAGGTCCTGATGCATTGCATCATCTTTTCATCCACTACTTTTGTAATTTGATCCAAAACCCCCCACCTCTCTATCAAGTTGATATGGCCTGATTGTTCTTTATAAACCAATGTTGTTTATTCCTTGTGCTTCMGTTATCCTCTAGGTGTTTTCAAGCATGCGCTGAACAGCCTATTAATACCTTCTGTGACACTCTGGGTTTGATGAAACCCAGCAGAATCTGCTGCTCACACAACTGGGTTCTAGCACAGTTCACTAGCAGCTGCTGGGACATATGTTCACAGAGCACATTGAGGGCCTGATTCATCTCTCACACCAAYGTAAGTCAGGAGTAAGTGAACTCAGCAGCAGGCTCTAGCATCCAGAGGCAGGTTTTATACAGCAGATGTTGTGTTGCTGTTATGGGCAGTACTCCTGAGCTTGCTTTTATCGACTGTTTCTCACTGTGACCCATAGGATCAGATGTAATGTCCTCTCAGGAGAGCAGGATGGAGTTTACTGGCTATGTGACTGGTGTTTTATGCAACTAAACTGGACAGTTCAAATCCTTGTGTGACTGATTCAAACGTTAATGTAAAGGCATTCAGGCTGTGTCCCAATCAGTCCTGCTAGAGCCTATGCTACGGCAAACATGYGAGGATAAGTGTTTTGCAGTGTGCAGTTCCCCTCCCCGCTTTTAGAGGGGCAGAGATCACAGGCAAGATGCTGAAAAAGACCAAGAGGTAACRCAGCCTCTGTGTTGCATTAGCTATGGTTCCATTGTCTATGGAGATCTGCTTCTGTATAAATAATGGAGATGACACAGCACCTTCTGGGATAYGTTTTCTGAAGTTTCATAAGACGTTAAATAACTCTGTGATGGTGCCTCAACACAGCCAGCTTCCCTGTGATCTMTGAGATCTATGTGACGGTTTAGGAGGCTTTTGAGGGATATGGCATACAAGAACGAACTTCTGAAGTGCTGCATGGAGTTGGGGTTGTATTGCTCCCTGTCTAATTCTGTGCACTCTTGTAGTACTGCAATGAAAATGAACTCCCTCACAACATGATGTTCAAATCATGCACGGCCCCTGGGATATGTGTTGGGAAATGGGACAGACCTAGCCCAGTGGAGCTGGTTGCAGCACATGTTGCTAATGCAGCCTGCCATCCGGACAGTTTTGCCCTGGCTCACAGWCCAGCTCTGGCATAGACCTTAAAAGCCCAACATGGTTCACAGTTAAGCCAAGGAAAAGATTAATGGGACTTGTTGTAATCTTTCTCAGCATCCCAGGAGATTAAAATAGTTTGTTTCACTGCTGGAGCATAATCTTGAGAAGGGGAGAATTAGCCTAAGGAGGATCATCATGGAGGTCCTTAAGAGTGATTTAGAAAGCTCATCTGGCTCCAGGTCCTGATGATCCTACTCTGGTTGCAAACACACTGTGAACAAAGCCACTTCTTTTTCTCCTGTGCCTGGGACTTTTGCTTGATTTCAAGAAAAGAAAAGGCAAACAAAACCTATCTTCCTTTCCAAAGGGATTCACAAGGAGACTGTAAAAGTGGACACATCTCTGCAAAGCTCTGAAACTGATGACTTTTCCATGAATTCTCCCCTCAGAGTCCTGCATTTTCTCTTTGGAAGGAAGGGTGTACTGGGTTTAAGCCAAGCTCATCCAGAGAGTCTGTAAGCCTTTCAGACACCATGAATTTCTGAAGGGGTAATTCTTTTGTACTTATGGACACTAGCACCAAGTGTTATGTGGCAGTGGCAAGCAATAACCAGTGTCTCACCCTATAAAACAGACTAGCAGGAATGATAATATGACCTTCATTCATTGTTAACAGCATTTATATGCACTATCCCCAAATGTTCTTTTAAGGTCATTCTTTTCCCAGTGGAAGTTCTGCCTCTCAGTTATAGGAAACAATATCTTTGGGTAGGCACGGATGGCTACATACCGTGCTAGACTGTAAAAGAAAGTAATTCAGGTTCAGTTCAGTTGCTATCAAAGGCAGTAGTGCCTAAGCAGGGTTCCTGCACCATGTACACGAGGCTGCACTCGTGAGCAGCTTGACAATCCCGAAACAGAGACATACGTGCCTCTGTGCAGGTGCTGGAGGAAGAAGGGTGATGTAACATATGCTTAAAGAGAAGAGCTGTTGCAACACCAGATATGGAAACTGCTTGTGCAGAAGTGGACTCTCAATAGGTGATGGAAGAAGGTAGCGATGTGGAGCATGTGGTGGGAGGGTTYCTGCCCGGTGAGTACGTTACTCTCCCTTGGAGCAAGAGTCTGCAAGTGGGGAGCCCCAGAGGGAGCAGCAGAGTGCGTAACATAACCAAATTAACCCCTATGGACAGGCAAACACTTGTTTACACAGYAGAGAAAAGCAGAGATGGAAATTTATGGTCTCACTAAAAGAACTTCTAACTTAGAGTAGAGAGAAGAGGAAAGAGATAGCAATATTTCCTRTTGAAAGGAGGAAGAAAAGCTCTTAACAAATCAATACCCTTATTTAGTCAATAAACCCACAAAACAACCCCTCCAGGGGATAAACGTGGAGAAAATTCACTGYTTTCAAATAGGCAGTCTCAAATTCTGGCCTTTGACAAGACAGTCACAGTAAATGTGGTCGTCTCTCTTGGTCACAAGGAATTCAGCACAGGGCTGGTCTTTGGGGAACATGTGACGCTAAGGGAGGCTGCAGGCTGAAGATGCGCACCTGAAAGCGCATGTGAAAAGGTGAAGGTTCTCGGGAGCATGTTGCCTGAGGATGAGTGCGTTAACTCGGGTTAACGTCTCTTCACTGCTTGGTGCATTGACCACTGTTGACTCCAGTGGTGCTGCAGTAGTGAAAGAAAGAGCGTGTCCTCAGCAGTGCCTGGCCATGGCTGCTGCAGAAAGGGCTGAGAACACGCCTGYGGTGAGGATCCTTCTGGAGGCAGGTAATCCTCAGCAAGGAATGCATGAAACTTTCCAGGTRCCTGAGAGCCTGACCAAGGGGAGCAGGCGGAGGGCAACTTGGAGAGAGGAGGCGTTATGTCACCTTCTGGTAACTTGCTTGTCTCTCAACTGTGGCTTAACAACAYGTCTAGTAGAAAGGTAGAGGACCATTAGTTTGTGCAGAAGACTACTGGCTGCTCACCTCCAACAGCTGGAGTCAGAAACTCATGACATGGGCCTAAGATGGGCAACATGTTAAGAAATTCATTTGAAATACTTTAGTTTTTTCTAGATATATATGTTTATTTTTGTTTAGTCTGTAAGCTTTATGTTTTCAAGTTTCCTCCATAACTGTGAAGTAGGAATTTACTTGGAAGAAATCCAGGTTTTTCTCTTATTCATAGGATTTCAAGAGCTGGAGCTCAGGGAAAAAAAACATCTATGTCATTACAGGGCTTATAGCAGAGTCCCAAGAGCTGACAAACCTGAAAGGCAGCTGAGCAGCACCACAGAGCGGATTCTCAGCACCTTGCAGAAGAATCCACCATCCTTCGGCAGTACAAATACTGGATACTAGTTATCCTGAAACAAATAAATCAAAAGCATTTTTTATCGGTTTAGTCACATCACAAATCAGGCTTTGGTCCTTCCAAATTCAGATTGTCTTTCTCTCCTTAGCACAGGTCCCTGCAAACCCTGTTGTCAGCACTGGACTTGGGAGAAGACACTGACTGTGGGAGTCAGCAAGGACTTCCTGATGAACCAGCAGGAAACAAATGTAAGCCTCATATGTGTGTTGAGACGTACATATTAGATTGATGTTGCCATAGATATGTACATAAATACATAATTCCTTGATCAGGCACAGTGACAGATCAGCATTAACCCTGCCTTTGGTAAACCTTAGTTAACCTGCCTTTACTTCCTACTACAAACGTCCCAACTGCAGAGGAGAAGAGGCAATCACAGGCTGCCTAGAAAGTAGGGGTAGAGACCTCTGCCTTAGGATGAAAAATTCTGTCTCAGATGGGCTCTATTAGGACCAGCAGCTGTGAGGAACCCCAAGGCTCTGTCCTGATGCAGTACCACTGTTCTGCTGTACTCTCGGCTGTGCCAGGACCCCAGGATGCTGCAGCCCACAGTTCTTGGGTGGATCAGGCCATGGGAGTGCATCCTAGCTACACTGCCCCTGAAGCTTTTGTCCTTTCTACTGAGGACATAAAGCTGGAATAGAAACATTGCGCCAGACTCTGCAGGCAGGCTTTTGGGTGAAAAAGTAGAGTGATTCAACCAAAGCCAGTGCCTTTCTATAGTGGCACTCCAGACCTCCATGACCTAATGGGGCAGAGAATTATTTCCTTCTGGGTCTGTGATTTTCTCCATGACATGGTTGCAGTCCATAACCTGTGTTAAAAGGGAGAGATCCTCAGTCAGGGCTCACCAACGTCGCTCCACTGAACTGTGAGATGCTCAGATTTATTCCAGCTAAGTTCTTACCAAATATATACGTTTCATGTTATATTTCCCTTTTTCTTCTCCTTCCTCTGATGCTGTTCACTACCCAGAGCATCTATCAAGAAATAAAGTACTTGTTAGTATATGATAGCACCTGTCCTGTACTTTTGAGGAAGCTCATGCTTAAAATGCAGCTGGAGATTGAGTTATAGGCAATACCTGAGTGTTTTAGTTCAAATCTGGCTCTTAATTGTGTTCTGAGCTGAACATTCAGAATTAGGAAGGCTCCTGCCTAATCTTATTTATTCTCTGATAAAAAGAATGAGTCCCAGTATATAGTAACACTTATTTCTATAATATTTCGCGTTTCTGCTTCTGTTAAGGGTCTAGGAAGTTCTCTGACTTGCTCAGTTAAGATTCTGCCGAATTATACTTAGTTTAGAAATGGGGAGACTCAGGCRTGGAAAGCTCACATGAGAATTTGAACGGAACCTGGTTGTCTGCTTTGCATGCCTGGGGCTTTCAGCACACACCCGGCTTGGGATCTTCTGAAGGGGATGAGTCCCCAAGAACAGGCCTGGGTGCTTCCCTCTTTGGAGAATAGACTTGGTTTTGGAGAATAGACTTGGAAATTCTGTCAGGGATAAGTTATTTAATAAGCAAGTGGGCAAGTGACTCCTCTTCTACTTCAGTGTAAATATGAAGGAGCAGCTTTGTGTTGGTATACTCTCAAGATACCTAGATGCCTCTGAAATGAGAATCTGGCCCCRGTAACCCAGCTCCAAAACCTTGTCAGACCTTGAGCAGAGGGGCCAGAGTCTAATCTCAGCTCTGCTGGTAAATCCATAACATTTCTATCCAAATGGCTAGATTTGCACCACCACGGCTGGGGATGGATTCAGACCGAAGCATATATGGCTTTAGTAATTACATGCAAACATGCTGGGGTAGGCAAAGTGTCAGTAAGGGTGTTTAGGAAAATAAAAGCACCTCAGATATGCTGTACAGACAATCTGTGTTTCCTGAAAGAGAGACATCTGTATCTCTATATTTAGAAACGATACTCTTTCCAGCAGGTAATAAACCAGCAAGCGCCGTACATATTTTTTTCTATTTTGAATTCTGTTAACTGACAATTTAACCTAAAATCCCTCGTATTTTCTACTTGTTCAGCTGTAAATAGAGACTGACAGTTTATTTTCAAACATCCTGGTTAAAAAAAAAAAAAAAAACAAAAAAACATTTGAAATAAATACTTATGGGTCCATGACAGACTACAGACGTGTAGTCAATGCTCCGCAGCAATCTCTTGGAGCTGTCACACTCCGTGATCGGTCTTTTACGAACACAAACACTGTTGATTTCTTATCAAATGTAAAACCTCCGCGGCTCTTTCGTAAATGGTTACCGCAAGCATGAAATCGACATTGTGAATCACATGTGACACTGCCTTGTCTGCCCGGTAATTGAGCTGCGCTCGGGCAGGCGCCGGCGTCGCGCGAGCTCCGCGCCCGTCACCGCGCCTTCCCGCGAGCCCGCTCCCGGGACGCCGGGCGGCAGCCCCGCCGGGGCACCGTCTCCGCTGCTGTGGGAGCCTGCAAGCGGCGAGTGGGGAGGAAGAGCCCGGTTCAGCTGGGTGGTGGGTCGTTCGCTTCGGTATTTATTTGTAATAAGCTCTGCCCGCCGGCAGCGCAGTCAGCCCCTCCGCTGGTGCCCTGGGGTCTCTCCCCATTTCTGACCACGCCGCGGGGACACTGCGGTGTGTTCTGGCTGCTCAGTGCCAGCTCAGCTTGGACCGGCAGAAACCCTCATCCTCTCCTCCTCCCAACTCCTGCTGTTAGTCAGCATCAGCCGAGTGAATAACGCTGCCCCAGAAATTCCCCATGTGTCCCTCCAGGACGTGGCTTTAGTAATTACTCTCCCACATTTGGCACATGGTGGGCATCTGTTCCCTGAGCCTCCCTGACTTTGGGTCCAGCTGGACAATCTGAAATGMTTTTCCTCTTTGGTCAAACATGTTATCTAGTTCAGCTTGGTACAATTGGAGTGACCTGTTAATATAAAACACAGAGCTACAATATAGTTATGAAACATTTACATAGAAACGTTCTCTGTGTCTCTATATATAAATAAAACTATGTCCTATTAGCCAGGAGGTGGAAGATGAGTAGAAATAGAGTGGTCTATCTATTTATATAATGATATAATCTATCTAAATAAAACTAATCTATTTTTCATGCCATCTATTTCTCTAATCTAAAATATACTCGTTACCATGGAGCAATGATGTCACTAAAATGAATGACACCCATAAATGCAGACGAGCTGTAGTTATTCTGATGATCCAGGACTTCTCTCTTTGCTCATTTGCTTAATTTTACACATGTGAGGAGTATCTTGGAGTTAAACAGGATCACACCAGCACCAAGCAGGGCAATGTTCCTGCTGACTGCACAATCACGACCTTGATGTATCACAGTCAGTGTGATTCTATGCTCACACGTGTGTCCTGAAGGTGTGTGTACACATCCACCAAGAGACGTGCAAGCTGACTGTCTTTCAGAATTCATTGCAAGTATTTCCTTGATTCTGGATAATTGTGGTTTTATTTATCAGTGTTTGGGTACAGTACAGGGATGGGTGTGTTTTCTGTGTGTTATCCATTGTGAGAAGTTTAACTTAATGCAATGTTGCATTTAATTTATGGAATGCAGCCCGTTGCTATGGCATTGAGCATGTAAAAAACCCAATCAATAAATAAATGAAATTGGTGTCAATGGGAATTTTGTACAAAGATGAGCAGTAGAGTATGACTCCTCATTTAGAAAGGCGAAGATACAATTTCTTTTATTCTTTCAGGATGTAGTTTAACTGCCTCTTCTTTGGAGAGGGGCACTTCCTGACCAAGAGTTATGTCTGTATTGATTTTGCTCAAGAATAATAAAAAATGTTTTCCTTTTGCTGGATTTATTGAGACCTTTGCCATTCCAGGAAAGGATTTTCATATTCAAGACTAAAACTTACAGTCTAGAGCATCCAAAGGAAATGAAGTTGTGTATCAGTATGACATATGCATTTGTGGGAAAGTCCTCTGAAATGCAATGGTGATTATCTGGTGAGCCAGCCAGGCAGGAGTGAATAGGAAAACCCCAGTATACAGACTTCAGATACAGTATTAAAAAAAAAAAAAAAAAGAAAAAAGAGTCAATCTGGTCAAAAACATCAAGGCGCTATGTCCTCTTTGAGTTGCCTATATGCATGGGGTTGCCTACAAGGTCACTTTTCCCCCACAAGGCATTCTTAAAACAAATGTTAATTCAGCGATGTTGCAGTGGGTTCTGTCCATGCAGAAGTCAGGGGAAAAATTGAAGTGTGAAAAAGAAATCTCCCCTAGAACYCCTGAATCAGTATTTTTTGCAACTGCATCCATCAGACAATTTAAACATAGGCTGGAGGAAAAACTAGAGGTCTATAAATTACAGTGGAAAATGTAAGTAAAATAAACCAGAAAATGTATATTAGCTACTAAAGTGTTGCTGCATTTTGGGTCAGAAGGCAAGTAATCCAACAGGAAGAATAGATAAATGGGGAAGTTAGGCCTTACATCTTTTAGAGCCTTTAAATAAAACTAGAACTGCCAGAAGTCTCCATAATTATCCAAGATAATAATTTTTTGCCTTCTGGGCAACATCCTCAACTCTTATGATTAATGATCCAAGGGGAACAAACCTTTGCACTTCTCTTCCCTTGGCTACAGAGCTGCAGGAGAATTTGGACCTGCTATTCCCAGGATGGGAACATATGTCATCCCTGATGAAAGAGCRGGAGGATGGAGCCAGAGGTGCAAGCTGCACAAACCCAAGGTACTAAGGCATGGTGTGCTATCAAAATAATGCATACACTCAGCAGCCAGGCCTTAGTACCTGGAGGCCAGCCAGATGGGATTTGTCACGGAGCTCCATATTTAAGAGTTCCTGCATCCTTTATTTCTGCCATCCTTTTGGTTCTTCAGCTTCCTCTTCTGCCCTTTACAGAGACTGAAACTATGACAAATGCATTTGCTAGCTCAATTCAGAACCCACTGGTGCAGGAGAAAACCTGTCCTCAGTTTCAGTGAGTTTTGAGATGGATGTCTGTCATCAGATCCAGAGGCAGTCCCCAGGATAGCCCCCATCATCCTCAGTCCCCTGCAGCTCCATGTATTTCCCATCTTGAAAAGTCCTGGGCATTCCCAGGGATGACTTATTCCAGCGAATTGGCTTGTTGTGGGCCGGCGAGGACGGCAGTGGGCTTTGATGTGGAGTTTTCCCAGCCTCCATGGGCCTCCCAGGTGCTCCCCRTGCCGCGGCACCCATCACTGGGGGAGAGAGGCAGGAGGCAGCCCCCGAATCTCCCACCCAGGTCCGCATGGCGGGAGAGCAGAGCACACCCAGACCGACAAGCCCCCAGCCAGCTCTCCCTGAACAAGAGGAGAGGGGAAAAAAAATCAAAACTTTAAGGTATATGAACTGTGAAATTAAATCGAAATACTCAAATAAGGAATCACATAACAACATAAGCAAAGATGTTTATCAGGGCTTGAAGTTAAATACAGATTTTTTCATAAACTCTAACACCGAATGCAATAAAGTTCTGTGGAATGTTAAATATAATTTACTAGGGAAAAATTGTTCCCTGCTGCCATAAACTGTCTTGTGTGGTGTCACTTTCCAGGGATCAGTCCAGSAGCAGGAGGAAACATGCACCGCAATACCTCACTTAGGATTTCTCTACCCAAAGTAATCACAGTCATACTTAGGGAGCAAGCAGCCCTTCCAAAACCTGCAATGTATCCAACAAATAGTAGCTAATTAATCTGCTCTGCAGCTCCGGCAAAGAGCCTGCCTGGAATTAGTGCTGCGGCTCTCTGCAAAGGGTCAGGCTCCTCACTGGCACCGCGGTCCCAGCTGCCCTGGAGCAGAGCGAAGTGGCACGGGCGGCGGGCAGGCGGGAGCACGGACCAGTGCGTTTCATTGCCCATCTGCAATTTCCCATGCCTGGGCTGAAGCTGGAGAGTTTGGTCCAAGGAAAAATCACAGTCTCGCAGAAAGCGTACTCCTTGACGATCTCCCTTCTTTCTCCCCTGGCGTATCTGACATTAACACCCAAACTGACAGTACCAAGGCGGCATCTGGATAGCCTGTGRCTCTGGAGTCACGGCTGGTGGACTTGTGATATATCCAGATATATTCATTAAAACACTAATCAAGCAGAAGCTCATTTGTGGAATTGTCTTTGAATTTAAAGGGGAAAAAGATGGTCAAACTACAAAGCTGCTGCAGTCCAGAACTACTCTTCCCATAAAAGATATTTGACAGCCTGGTGCAGTTAATGCCATCCCTGCTCTTGGGCTCACTGTACGGGTTTGCAGCTCTAGTCAAAATGCCAGGAAGCTAAAAGCCAGGCACAGTGGTGGCAAGCTGGGGGCACCCAAGGACACAAGCGCAGCCCCGCTGACATGCCGGAAACCAGTCCAACACATCTACCGACACAAGCATCTGTGTGCATGTCTATATTGGGTAGATCTTCTGGTGTCACATCAGCATGTGTCAATTATTAGATGAAAGAATAGAAATAAAATTGGTTCTAAATTCACAATGCATTAGATATGAAGCAGAGAAAACACCTACAGACTATTGCATTGTCTTCCCCATCTTTTATGATGGTCTAGGATGAAAGACTTTGTCTCTTTCTTCTTACTGTCAAAGCTTGGAGGCTGCRAATTGCCCCCAAAGGTAAACGTCCCCCAACAAGTGTAATTCTGATGGGACTTCTTAAGTTTCTGAATATAAGAAATGATCTATCTCATGTTTCTGATGTCTGCAGCAGCTTAAGAAATAGTCCCTGTTTCCTAGGATCAGAATCAAGCATACACAAGTTTCTGCTCCTTTCAGTGGTGCAGGCAAGAAAGAGGGAGGGCTGATGCTTACATGCAGCCTAGATGTCAAACTTAGTACATTTAGTCATGGATCAGTGGCAGTTTTTAGTAGTGGATACATTTTCTCAGAGCTTCTTGGCTGAAAATGAATAGCATCACCTCTTGGAGACTGCAAATGCAGCTCCTTTTCCTGTGGAGGGAGGCAGACCCCCAGAGTCCCTGCTCTGACCCTTTTGGAGTTTGTTCCAGTGAAGGATCAAAAACAGGAGGAGCAGCTAGATTATCTGATCAGGTTTCTAAAGGCGATGAGCTGCCTGCAGAACTGCCGTGTGATAGAAAGCTGGGTCTGGGCTCAGCTTCGAACCCAGACATAGGCAAGACCCTCCTCCAAGGAAGGGGAGATGGAGAAGAGTTGCTGGAGATTAAATGTTAAAATCCACTTGAGAAGAAAGTTAAAGACAGCCTGTGGCTTGCTTCTACTGCAGTCAAGGAGCAAAGCCCACACAGACATCAAGAGACTGCCTGAGAGCTGGGTGAGCAGCAGAGGGGATCTGGCAGCTGGGGGAACATCCAGCACTGGAGTCCATGGCTTGGGGRCAACTGAATCTAGTACAGAAAAACCTAATCTTTCAAAACAAAACAAATCCCCAAAATCTCGCAGGAGAGAAAGTGCCCTCAGATGAGCACTCCTCTAGCAACTCAGTTGGGCAAGGAGATACAAATGTGCTAAAACTAAACTAATTTTCAGCCGTTGGGTGGGAACAAAATGACTGTTGCTATCATGGTGTAGCGTGAAAGCCTGGGTCATGGGGGGACGGAAGAGAATCCTTTGTTCCAGCAGTCCCAGGTGCATCATGTACTGGGCAGAACTTTAGCTTACAATTTGGGATTAAAGTAAATCCTAGTATTTTTCTGCATGCCTGCCYGCTCCCTGGCTCCCAGAGACTGCTGGGTAACTGCCTATTATCCCGTGGTTCCACTTCAGTGCCCTCCCCAATAAAACTTTTCATATCCTTATAAACGAACTAGATTGCCGTGTTATAAACATTTACACTGTGCTAACAGATCATCTCCGCACATCAGAATTGGCTAAATTCCCTTTTCCAGATGAATATATTGAAGGAGATTAGAGATATGATAGCTTTTCAGATTGCTGAACCCAGAGAAATTAGTTTAGTGAGCATTTACAGAGGCTAAATTGGAACCATTAAATAGTGGATTAAATTGATGGTACTTTCATTGTCTGTCCTTCGGTACTGCTGTAAAATCAATTAGCCGTCACTATTCCATTCTCCATATAGTGAGATTGTCAGCCTGGCTAGRAGCTGCAGAGCCTCACAGCAGTAGCAAGCAGTGTGAAAATACACCTATTAGGTGATGTGGCATGAAATAACATCATAGGGCAGAATGTCCCAGTGAGATTTATCCCAGCCTTATCTCTACTTTAACAGAGAGGGGACAGACAATAGACTCTGGTGACACTCTTATCCTTCGAACATGTGCACCGGGATGCTCTCTGGACTGACAATTATTACATCTCCTCTCAACTGTCCTGAATTTTGCATTGGAAATCCTCACTTTTCCCCCCTCTTAAACTGGCAATGTCCCACATTAAGAGCAGAAGATTTGAGAAGTGTTGGTTTGCATCTGATTAAAAAATAAAGCCCAAGTTTCTCCTGTCTGCTTTTGTTACAGCATGTCTGTAGCACTGAGTCACGTTAGCTTGCTGATTTATTAGCATGTCTATGGCCCATTTCATAGGTGCCAAGATACTCTGTGGTAAATTAAGTCAAAAATCGAGCAAGAGATGATGGACAATGTTGAGGTGCTGCTGCTACTTCAATGCCCTCTCCCTGAAGCTCCCGCTGCGTCATGCAGATGGAGGACCCTTTGCRCATGGGCACCCGGCACAGCTCTGCCACAGCTGAAGAAACCGAGGCACAGGCACATGAATGTCTGGTCATCTCCCTGAAAAATCAAGGGCACGATGGCATGGTGATGAGGACCAGGGTGGGTCCTTGCCAGCCCTGGAGCTCCTCAGCTACAGATTCTCGCTTTACACTCTATTTCTAAGCAGAAACAAACACAGAAGGTTCACTAACTTGCTYCCTGGTCATGGAGTGAGACTGGGGTATATTAGGTCTCTTCATCCTTAGCACACCAGCTTCCCACTGCATTGCTCTGGTAGCAAGAAAGGGAAACCCTGGAGTGCCACCTGCACCCACTGTACACAACACTATCTCCTATAGGAGAAAATTTAGACATTTTCCAAAATYTGTACTGTTAAACTCTTGTGCACTGTGAAATTAAAAAATAATTAGGAAAAAAAAAAGTGTCCTGAACTTAAGCTTTAAACTTCTGAACTTGCTCCTGGATTTTTTCTTCCAGGGGAAATCTCAGCCCTGGTTTGAACARCTACCACCGCCATTGTCAGTCTTGGGATGAACTGAAGAAGATTTTCCATTTAGTGCTTCTTTTGGTACTTCTTTTTTCATTCAAAACTTTTCATTCAATGCTTAAGCTTTCTGTTGAACCTAGAAGTGTAAAAACAAAGGTCTAATAAAATTATATCCAGTTCCAATTCCTTGCATTGATATAGCAAAGTTTTGAAATCCCTCATCAACAACTTCCTCATACTTTGTGAAGAAACCATCTAGAGACACTGGCTCAGATACTATTTTTTTACTATTTTTTTTCTAATTTCAATAATGCTCCTTTTAGCAGAGGTATGTTAGAATCCTCCCCCCTCCAAGTGCACTTCACTGAGTTTAGTAGCCCAAACTCTGAAGTGTCCAAATTGCCTCTTGTCCTAAGCAGCACATGGGGTGAAGCTGTGATTTCACTTGAGGGAAATCTAATGGCTTCAGTAGGATTTCATGTCTACGGGTTCAGTTCTGAACATATTTGAAGTTTCACACCTGGGTGTTTGGTCCAAGGTCTTGGTTGTGACATACTCCTAGCCAGCAGCTGTATTTTATAAAGTGCTCCTCTGCCTGATCTGARCCCTTCTCTTTCCTGGCTGACCTGGATGTAGAGCAGCCTCTGCCTCGGAGACTTGGTGGTTGTGTAAAATATTATGCATACTTGCTGGGTGTGCTGCTTCAGTGAACGAGTTCATTCCCTAAATCTCCATCTCCTGAGTCTGAAGGGATTTACTCACTGTAGACACAACACAGTGAACACAGGGTAACGCTGTCACATGTTCTCAACCAAAGGAAGTGGGGCAGCTGTGGGGGGTGGCAGRTAATTTCAGCCCAACACCTTGCCCTGGGTTTGTTGATGTTTACAGAGACGCTCTCAAGTACTCCCATAATCAGATCTCACTCTCCTCAAGCGGAGGTAGCAATCAGGGCTTCGTTATCACTGGAATCTCATTGCTAATTGCGGTTTGAGAGACTTTATTTCCTGGACATTTCATGCATGGTGAGGGCAACACCTTTGGCAAATAAATCATGTCATCATCTGTTCAGCTTCTTTCCCTTTTGCTCAGGGCTGGGAACCAAGATAAAAATATTTGTTTTCTCAGAACTGTCCTCCCCCCACTCTGGCTCTCTGTAGCTACCTTGGGTTTCCAACATCCCTCTGTAAACAGAGCTTCCAAAGTGGATCCCCATTTTCAGTCCTAGAGAGAGTCTGTAAGGCTTTGGGTAACTCTACACTTTCAACAGTAATTTTCATTTGTAAATTCTTTCATAGCCTCCTGCATTTTTTTAAAAAAAATGCACAGCATCTTCTGATGTCCCTCCCCTGGCTGTAATTCTTACATTACCCTTTCTGCAGGAAATATCTTGCTCCTTCTAAAGTTTTGCCTCTTCAAGTTTTTAGGGATGCTTCTCTGCAGCTGCTTTAGGGACAGTTGCAGTGAGTTTAGGTCAGCTTCAAGATGATGCAACATGTGCCAGGGTGAATCACGTTTCCACCTTTTCGCCATTCACACTTCCCTAATAGAGAAGGAAAAACTGATGTGACCTTGAGAAAGTCATACAATCCAGCTGAGCCTCAATGTCCCATCCATTGCAGAAAGAGAATAACAGCACTCAGACCAGGTGTCTCAGAGAAAGTGAGCTCTCTGTGGTGTGGAAACTCTCTTTTTCACTTCTTCCTCTAAAGTTAAGCCTGTGCTTCTATACTTGTTATTGCACAAGAGAGCTTCTAAGACCCTCTGTCTTGGTTCAGGTTATTTCTTACTGGCCTTAAGATTTCCACACTCCTTGGCCTCCTTATTCCCTTGTAACTCCAGTCCTCCCAGCCCAGCTGCATCACTGTCCTGCATCACCTTGTGCATGTTGCTCACCCTAACATGCAAAGTGTCTGCATTAGAGCAACAACTTTGCCTTAGAAAAGTACAATTTGGCAACCTGCTTTTTAAAAAATTGTTCAGCCTGGTGGCCATAGTCCTCAATGACTCGTTGTGGATCCCATAGCAGATTGTAGTAAGTCACACTTTCTGACTCRCAAGTTCACCCCTCATTGCTGATGGAGGGTGCCATTTCTCAATCAACAGAGGGCTTCGGCAATCAGCCTGCAAGATAGATCTAACTGCTTCTGCCATTGCCCCATTTATCTTCATTTCCATTTTTGCGTTGATGGGTATCATACACCACAAAGAGCCAGCCCAGCCGTGAAATGACACCGGACTGGCAATCTCATAATTATCAGGGCTCACGTATCAATTCTCTTCAATCTCTTTGTGACACTCCATTGCTTCCTCATAACTTCCTCATCTGACAGATCAGCACTGTGCACCTGAAACGCCTGAGAGCCTCCAGGTAGTAGCCTCAGGGACAAAGTTAGCCTTGGCAGAAGTGGGCGAAGATGCTTGCTGGCTTCAGTGGGAGTTTCACTCACTTTGTGCCAGGACTGAATTTTGGCCAAGCTGTTTGTTGGGCACACAAAGACCTCAGCTCCTTTATCCGCTATGCATAAAAAATTTTAGGGTTTGCCATGCAATACAGATGCTTTCCTGACTCATGCAGAAATCTGTGCTCAGATGTCTCCTCCATGTTTATTGCACTGTAGTCTGTTTTAAAGTATTCCTATCCTCAGGCACATTCATATTTTTCCTCCATAATTCGCACTAAGACAACAATGAAAAGTCTCCTGAGGCAGGATAGGGTTGGTGCTGCCGTGCTGGCACGACACGCACTGACTTATTGATTAACTGCAGAAAGCCTGAACCGTACTAGCAAGCGGCCCTGCTAGCCCAGTGATCCCATCACCGCCTGCTGCGAATYGCTTGCTGATCCTTGGGCCTAAACACGTCCATGCTCAAGACAATTTCAGGCATTCCTGGTAATCTGGGCCACAGATGCAGCAGTGCACCCAGCCCCAGCAGAAAACATATGGTGACACAGAAGCAGGCTTTAGAAAGCCACTTTTTTGTTCTTCATTCAGCAAGTGTAAAGCTATTGATAAGAGATTTCCTGTGGGAAGCACCAGCCTTTTCCACACAGCTGCCTTAATAGGAAAAGGTTTAAACTACATTTAGAAATAAAGTTTTTCAACATGGGAAGAAAACATCTTCCCCAAGGGTTTGAGATGCCCAGGATGCCCTCTGCACCCATCACCACCGCATAAAGTCCTTAGTGCACCACAAAGGTCATGATAAAGGAGAGAAGGGCCTTCTGCCTTGGAGAGTAAAAGCCACCAACCCCTGAAGCTGGAGCAGCACCTGGCTGTTGGCCCAGGGCTCATCTTAGTCTAGCTTGTCTGTAAAACACAGTGATTTGGAACCGCTGTCTGTCCGTGTGGTTTTTGTGCTCGTAATGTGTGAAAAGCCAGGCTACAACAGGCACATTTTACACCCGCCTACTGATCTGGTGGCTGTGACTGGTCATCGCTGACTCAAATCTACCTCCAGGGGTTGCTCCCCTAGGTTTGGCATTGCAAGGGTCCAGCCTGGCTCCTGGGCTGCAAGGCCACTGTGCATTGAACAAGGTTCAAGCCAAAGTCCAAGGTTTGACCTGACTCTTTCTCCTCTCCTTGGGATGCACTTAAAGCTCTGGCCCTCCAAAGTGATAGTTCCCTGGATTTGTGCACAACGTGAAGAGGTCAGAGGGACTGAGGTATAAAAGAGTGTTTCTAAATTTCTCTCCCTTGCATAACCCGGCTTTTTTCCCTCCCAAACAGCTTCCTGCATCAGCACACAGCAATTGCGTGATAAGCTACTACCTCTGGGATGATCTAGGGAAGCTGCCGCAGGAAGCTCAAGCAGACCCACGTCACCTAGGGATTTCCTCGGAGATGTTCACCCTCCTCAGCATGCACCAAAACACTGGCCTGCCACCTCACTGGCTCCCAGGTGCTGGCATGGTACTGCCAGCAAGCTGGGCCACGGGCATCGTGCTGCTGAGCTCCTGCTGCTCAAAGCAACGGCCACGGCTGTCGGCGCCTCGAGCCCCTTCTGCCTGGCAGATAGGCACAGCATGTGTCCCCAGTGCAGGACAGGAGGCCAGGACCCACCGTCGGGGAAAGAGCAGAGCTGCACCAAGCCAGGATTAAGCCCGATGCAGAGCCTGCTGCAGTCAGGAAGAGCCTCGCCACTGGTTTTTAATTTGCTTTGGATCATAGCCATTATCATTAGAATAATCTCAAGCAGGTGATAGGCAGGAGTAAATTAATTCTGAATAAAAGCCTCTGAGGGCAGGTGCCAAGGAAAGGCAGGAGCAGACACTGGATGTTGCCTTGCCTGGGTTGGAGAGACAGGCAGAAAGGAAGTTTGGTGACACCGGGCATTGACTTTCCTTGAAAAGAGCCTATTTCCCCTTCAAAGTTGCATTTTTTTTCTATTAAAGAGCCCTAGATCGGAAATGCTCAAGTCAGTGTTTAGTAACGGATGTAGATGGTGGTGRGAGTGGGGTTAGGAGTGGGGTTATTTATATGATTTTATTTTTAATTCACCTTGTCCACTGAAATCTTGTGTATAAAAACAATTGAAAATAAATTATCTCACATCTCCAGAAAGAACCTTTCACTGTTGTTCCTGGAGCCACCAAGACACGCGAACAATTAATCCTTGATTCCAGACCCAAGTGACTCAACCAATAAAACAGCTGTCAGCTGCCGGTCCTGGGGAGGTGCTGCCTAATATCCCAGGAGAGGATAATTATTCTTATCTGATTTGGCTCTGGAATGAAATCATAAAAAGCCTCGTCCCATTCTGTAAATTCAGTTCTTCTTAGCAGGTTAAGCAGAGCCCAAATGACTAACATTTCTGTCAGCACTGACTCTGGCTAAGGGCTAATATACCATGAAGAATAACCCAATAATAAATCTTATTATGGGGGGGGGGGGGAAGAGAGAGAGAGCGTGTGCAAGAGTGTGAAACCTCAGAGACAACCTAGGAGGGTGCGAGGCAATTTAAGTGGCTGACAAAAGTGGTTTCAGATTGCCATGATTCAAAGGGAAATTTAAAATCATTTCTTAATAAAAAACCTCCAGAATACCAACTGAAATCTCAATCTTTTGCATAGAAGAGTTTCTGTACCTGGGCACTTCTTGTTTCTTGTTCTTTTGTGTTTTTCTTCACTACAAGCAGTGCCTTTTGGTGTGAAATGAGCAGATGTAGTGAAGATCTCTGCCATGGAGGTAGAGACCTTTTAAAAAAGCACAACAGAGATTTAGGAAAACAGACCTCCTCCCCCCCCGGCCCTGCATTGCTTCCTGGTACAGAAACTCTACTTTGATCCCAGGAATCAAGTGCTGCTGCGTCTTACAACTCCCTACCTTAGAGGCTGCAGGTAAACCCAGGTCCCTGCTCCCTGAGTCATTGCGTCCAGCTGCACTGGGGAGGTCTCCAACATCCCCATCTCCAAGGGCCTCACAGTCGCAGGCTAGCAGTCACAGCACCCCTTTTTGGCCCTATCCTCCGCCGGCAGCAGAAGTGAGTTGCTCTGCCTGCAACCTCCAGGTGCAGTCCTCTAACAGCTGGCTAGAGGTGGAGGCTAAGTTGGATGAGAGCTCCAAACCCAAAAGTCTGGGTCCCTCCCATGGGTGAATCCAGGCTCTAATGTTGAAGTTGATCTCTGACAAGGACCTGATCTTTGAAAATGATGAGCTTTCCCCAATCTCAGCAAGATTTACTGRCTGAGCAGAAAGTGATTCGGCAGGGGGATGGGGCACGGTGTTAAGTTTAAAGTTCAGGATGACCTTTGCTTTTTCCTTTCATTCTGCTGATCAAGAGGCTCCTGGAAATAATCACCGTGCAACTCAATTTGGCATCCCCAGGACTCTATTTACACAGGTTCCCCAGGCAGGTGGTTTCCCAGATTAGCAGGTTGGCTTCCATCTGAAGCGCTGCTGAACTGGACCTATGCAGGATGCAGTGATGGCTTGGAAGAGAGCTTGAGGGGTCCAAAGGAGCTTTTGAATTTGGAAAACTGTTGAGAGAGAATTTCTCTAGCACCTGGGAAGGAYGTTAACAGAGGGGGACCTCATGGCCAGAATGGGATGGAGAGGACCGTCAGACTTCAGCAAAGAAAACCTGGCTACAGTCATATAAACCATTTGTACTTTTGCTTTCTGTCATAAGCAATCTTAAGAAGCTGGTGGTGGTTGGACCCTGGGGAAGGCACTGGGTCAGTGACAAATAGTGGCAAGAGGGGTAAGTGGATGCCTTCAACWCCAGATATTAGCAGCCCATCTTGGCTTGCCCGGGCTGCTTCCCTGCAGCACCATAACATTTCCATTGCGAGGCATATGATTATCCCACGGCTTGCTGGAGCAGTGGGGAGATAAA
This sequence comes from Rhea americana, assembly GCF_003343005.1. NCBI lineage: Eukaryota > Metazoa > Chordata > Aves > Rheiformes > Rheidae > Rhea > Rhea americana. The sequence goes on along the minus strand of NW_028185039.1, from coordinate 2,039,050 downwards.
ATTTCAAGGGGAGACAGAGCCCAGGCTTGGGGGATGTCTGCAGGTCAGGGATGTCCTTCCCAGGCCGAGGCAGCACGGGGCCTGGGAGGRGAAGAGCATGGGGGTATGACCGCCTCAGAAGGGCTGTGGCTGCCCAAGGCGAGAAGGGCTATGACAGGGGGTTCTCACGAACCCGTGCGACCTGGGCTGGTCCGGGCTGCGCTGGGGTACTTCGGCGAGGAGCAGCACAGGGAGCGCTGACTGACGGCTCGCGTTTAGAGCCGAGACAAACATTGCTCACAGGTGTCACCCAGCTGCGAGGTTGCCTCTCATCCCTCCTGTGCCGAGGCATCGGTTTTTACGGCTCCTTCCTCTCTGAAGGTGCCCTGAGCCACCTACAACTGTGGTGTGAGAAGCAAGGGCCCTATCAAAGGCAACGTAAATGCCACGCATCGCCTCTTGCATCTGGAACGTCTCTGACTCTGGTAAACCAACTCTTTTTTAAAAAATGGACAAATATTTGCTGAGAGAAGCTCTTCAGACCTGGCTTGGGTTCAGGCTGATGGCTGAATTTGTACATGTAGTCGGGAGAGGCAAAGCCTGGGACCTGGATTAAAAAAWGAAAGGATTTATTTATTTATGGAAAAAATGTTAGGACTGCTAGAATATGCTTCATAAATGGGCATAAATATAGGGYGGATATATAGCGTTTAAATGTCTACAAATCACACAGTCTTCACTACATCCTAGGTACAATTAGATAATACTACTTTAGCTGTATTAAGTGAATACTGTAGATTACTGTGTGGCTTGTATATACTCACATCCCACTAATAAAGCTTTATACAATTTATTTTCATAGTTTAAGAAAAACTTCTGAAATTCTATTTCTGGAATAACTTTGATTCATGTCRCACTTTTCTTTCCAGTGTTCATATCTCCATCTCTTGGGAATGAAGGACCAGTAAGACTGACCAGTGCAGACCAACTAAGAGCCACATGGGAGTAATGGTTTCATTCAGAAGTGAGCCTTAGTGTTTATTTTCTGAAGATCTAAAGAGAAAKCGTCATCACTGGGGATACAGCATTGGAACAATAAAACAAGCCACCTCWCATCAGAGCTCACAGAGGTGAGGAGGAGTGAACTGTGACTGCATGTGGGATCTGGCCTCCATCACAGCAGAACGTAACAGTTGTCCATTAGCATCTGTAAAATAGAAGATCGCCTGGACACAGGAATGCCTACGACCAGGGAGCTACAGTAGTTTATGGAGATACTTAAATGGCCAAAGGCAACTGTGGGTTGCTGCGGTCACACGCAGGGAGAAGGTCACCTGTGACTGGGAGAGGGGAGTGAGCCCAGCAGATCCAGGGTCCGTCTGGACGTGCGCTTCAGGACAAAGAGACCAGAGAAGAGGGCTGGGAATGAGGAATGGCTGTGCAAAGGACTTTCCCGGGCTTGCGGCCACCAAGGTGACAGAATATTTTAGCTGAGCTTGAAATGATAAATTGACAACAGACACAAGGGTAACAACATACTAAAATTTGCTACCACTGAGAACTGCAATGCAAGGCAAATACCGTTTTCAGCTGAATATCTAACTTGATGATCAGGTATAGCTGGTTTCTGGAAGTATATTCCAACTTCTTTCTGCAAAGGCAGACATTTACATGTACATTGATTAAATTTACCCATGAGAGGTCTCAGTCCTGTATTACTTTGAAGGTGTTCAGACCCGATTACCTTATTAACTCCAATGCTCATTTTTAAGCCACTATCCGTAGAAGACATCATGCTCCAAATTGTACCTGGCTTAGCTTTTATCTCTAATGCCTGCTTACTTTAAGAGCCCAGAAAGGCAATACAGTAACTTCTGGCAATAAAAAAAATTAAAAGATTTTTCTGGCCAAGGAAAGCAATCAGTCACTGATATTGAAAGATCRGTCACCAAAGTATAAGGTAGGGAATGAATAGGCTTCTAAATCAGTCAAACATTTTAAACATCCCTTTTGTAATTGACAATTTTGTAATATTTATTCACAACAGATCTGATTGCTGGATTCCCACTGGCTCCCCTCAGGAGGGTTTGCGTGAAATCAGTTTGAAATGGTGTGTCAATTTTTTTCTGAAGTCACCATCTGGCTGATAGACTTGAGTCTGTTCTAATACACTGACCCAGTGAATCGCTGCTAAACAATTCCCAAGGGTCTCCACTCCTCTCGCAGGCAATCCGGGAGAACGCTGCCGAGAGAGCGAGTGAGACAGGCATATTTTAATGTGCTGTGTTGAAGGATTGTAAAAGAATTTGATTTATGTAAAGAAACAGAAATCTTGGGATATTCTTGTTCAATCCTGCACTCTCATGCTAGTTTCAAATGTGAGGGGAGATTCAGGCCCAATTTTAATGAACAGAAATCACCCAAAATTGTGCTGGGGGAAAAAAACCCCAACAAGCAAAGTGCTCCCAACCCCCACTTTCTCTCTCTCCCCCCCCCAAAAAAAAAAAAAAAAAAAACTCCCTGAGCAACAGCAAGGAACCCAAACATTTGATAGCAGCAACCTCGGCAACCCAGCTGGCAGAAATAAATATTGGATCAAATACATCACACATCTATTTCAAATATGTGAGAGTATATAGATGACACCGGAGTACTGCAAAATCAACTCCATTCTATCTCACAAGCAATCCCTGGGAAGAAATATGGTCAGACTGTACATGCTTAAAAATAGATCGGTTTAGCCTACAGTGTGAAATGAGGCCTCAGTGTATGTTCTGTACACTCTCCTAAATAGYAGCGACGTGGTCATACAGCTCATATTGACAACTGGATGCTTCCTCTCATCATCCCTGTGTAAAGTATTGTTGGCACCTTTGTGAATTATATTTTCTAACATGCAAGAACCGCTTTGACATTGTATTCCCCAACTGCAGTGCATGTGCTCGCACACCACGGTCCCGGCTGCAACATCCCCTTGGCATATGTGCACGCACATGTGTGTTTGTGTACATACCCACACTTACACATGAGCTTGGCACAATTCTGCACATCTAGAATGACTATCTTTTTTTTTTTTTTTTTTTTTTTTTTTTTTTTTTTTTTTTTCCTCTTAAAAATGCCCCCCTTTTTTTTTTATTTCATTTTTTCCATTAGCATTAGCAGCAATCATTATCATATATGTGATCAAGTAGAATCTGTCTGTGGCTGCTTAAATTTTTCCTGATAATTTTTCAAGGCTAAATATCATCTCTGGGTAAATAACGCTTATTGTAATAATGTGCATGCTAAAGAGCTGATCAAAATCCTACTGAAATCACATGAAAGCTATTGACTCAATGGACATTGATACAAGTCCTAAAGGATCATTTGTTTCTGAACAGAACTCCAGTAAGAGACTGAACATAGAGAATGTTTTATAGGGTTTGATTAATTCGCTCTCCTACCAGTAGAATAAGGCTACAGCATGTAAATACTGATCAAGGCAGAAGAATAAGTAGAAATCTAAAGTCTGTAAAAATATCCAGAATATCACAAGCTGGTGAATAATGCAAAAAGGTTTTTGGTACATCTATTCTAATTTTTTAATGATTTTGCTTCAGCCATGCTGGGGTCCATTCTGCAGCTTCATCAGCTTTCAGGTGCTGGGGCTGAGCAGACACAAACAAGCCTGAAAAACATATTTTGAGCCAAATGTGCGAGTCTGTGCAGAAAACCCATACCTTCGATCCTTCCTAGGTGTCCTCTTGTGGAGGTGCTTGTACAGCCAACAGATCAAGGCCCAGAAGTACTTCCATGTGAGTCCTCTGGCTAGTCCCTGCCGAATGCCTCTCTGGCTTTCAACTCTTGGAAATCAGTTCCCATATAAATAATTGAAATCTGTTTGTTGACTAACTGCAAACAGCTACAAAAAATACAAGAAATCATGTTCTGCTCACAGATGCAGTCTGAGCAGAGAGAGATCACAAACATTAGTGATCTCTCTAGGAGATCACTGGCTTAGCAAAAACTTAGAGAACTTACAGARAAGAATTTTTGGGGAAGATGTGCAAGAAGCAGCAGGAGCGAAAGTTAGATGGAGGCAAGGAAAAAGTTGAAGGTGGTCATCAAAACTCATAGCTTGAGGTACCTGGAATAAAGAAAAGAAGTGTAGGGAGGGCCAGGATGCCTCCAGGACATCTCACCTCAATGCCAAGTTTAAAGGACCTTGCCTGGGGGGGGGGGGTGAGTGGATTCCTCCACCCACAAGGCAGGAACACTAAAAAGATACTTTCAAGTATCTTGAGAGCCCCATCATTGCATCTTTACCTCTGGCTGATGCCTGGCATCATTGTCTCTCTCTACATATGAGGGCTGATAGGAGCTTCTTCTCCCATCAGAGAGTATAAAGCCTCCTCAAATATATCCCACCACTGAAAACATGTAGGGGATTGAAGCTTCCCAGGACTGGATGGCAAACTGTAAACACTACAATAAAAGCCAGAGTAATTAAACTTTTAACACAAGCTAAGCTCAATATCTAAGATCTGGGGTTTAATGTAGGAGTTTTCAAAAGGGACAGGAAAATAAAGTAGTAATAAAATAAAATGAATGCAAGGACTTTGAGACATGCCTGTCTTCTGCGCAGTCTGGTGACGAGTGTGTCCTGGGCTTGTTGGCTAATGGGAGCCTGCAGTGTTTCCTGCTGGTTAATTATTTTGTTACCATGGGGCTGTGCAAGTTTGGTCACTGTGTGCATCCATGTCTCTTAGCAATGGTCTACAGAATATGGACAGCCTACAAGATAGCAGGACAATCTAGAAAACAGCTGCAAAAAAAGTGTTTTCAACCCACTTGTTCTTCCCATTTCTGAGCTTGCAACCAGGGGGAAACAGATGGGAGAGAAATAAAAATGACAGATGAACATTCAAAGTTTATCCTCATTTTTAGTAGGTCGTAGTGGAGACTGTTGTAGCAACACTGCACAAGATGTTCCTGGAATTGTTTTTCTTCCAAGAAAGTTCAGTGGTTCCTGGGTTATAAAAAAAAGATGAGAAACACTAGTCAAACTGTCCTATGAGGCTTGGGCCTGTGTTGGGGTGCTCCATCACTTGCTGAGCCAGTGGAGAAGGAGCTTGTACAGGGTCCCTGTGTGCAGCACGGCAGGACCAGGGCAGTATCACAAGCTAAAATGTTGCAAGACAAACCCAAGTATAAAAATTGCAGGTGAAAAATCCATTCTCTCTGCTTAAAGAAAAGCAAGAGAACTCTTGTCTTCCTACAGTTCATTTCCTTCTTCCTCCTGGTAAAAATAGCCTCTCTGAGAGGCTCCAGAAATGGCATATCTAGGGCAGAAATGCTCCAAGATACTCAGTGGTTGGGAACAGCAGGAAAGCGGACATTAAGTGATGGGCTTGGTGGGTCACGGTGTGAGACCTATTACAGTGCCCAGTGCCAGTTGTGCCTGTGTAGGTGCTGAGGATGGTTAGAGCAGTCAAGGTGCTGAACTGAGGACCAGGAGCACCTGTGTGGGAGGCCCTACCTCTCTGCACATTGAGCTGCATCAGGTTTTGGGAGGTCATCCCTTGGCAGGGACAATACTTGGTGCAAGCCTGTGTAGGTAAGGTACAGACATTTAATTTGGTTTAGTTAGGGTCCTGCTGCCTTTGAGGTCAATGGAAGTGTTGCCAACCTGAAGCTGAGCCCACCCAATTCTTGGGAAAGGCTTAAAATGAGTGTCTGCCTGGGGACTGCTCCCTCTTCTGCTTCTGATCGTGCCAAATGCACTTAGCCCCGAGTGTGAAGCTTTCCTCCATAACCACGAACAGGCTGGGTTGGGATGGTACCAAGATGCCTCTGCAGAATTGGGACCATCACAGATAAAGTCTGTCAAACACCTTTGAGAAATAGCTTTGCTGTGAACCTAAGGGGAGCCTTGGTCTACTCTTTGCTATGGCCAGATCATTTTGTGTGTTGTTCTGCTAGTTTTTCCCAGGCTGGATCTAAGGAGAAAAGCATTTTTCTCAGGAATAGGCTTTTTGTCCTTGAAGGATTCTGCTGTTGTCTCCTTATTCCTCTTAATTGTATAACCTTAAGGTATGACTCAGATTTACACAGCCTAAATCCAGCCTTATTTGACTGTATTTGTCGTTATTCCAATTAATTGTGCATCAACTAATTGTGTAACATGGCTATTTGCATGTCAAACTGGGGTCCTCATGCTGTTCTTTGTAGTGTAATTGCTCTGACTAAGTGAATACCAGGAATATTCCTGAGGTTTTAGCCATTAATCAGGGTCTGTTGAAAGGAATATTAGCACCCTGAGAAATGAAAAAAAAAGAAAGATGCAAAATATCAGTTTTTAAAATTACAAGGAAGTCTTGAATGTTACAGCAAGATGAGTGTGAAGGCCACAAAGGTTTGGCCAAGCTTGCAAAGGTTGAGTCCTCTGGAGGTCTGGAGGTGCCAGAGATGCTTACTGACGAATGAAAGGGCAATGATTGCACTTTCTTTTCTTGGCACCTAGTTTCCTAGTTTCTCTCCTTGGTGCTTGGTTTTCTTTTCAGGGGTTCACTGCTAAGTGAATTGTGTTAGGCCTTTAACCGTTTATTGGACTAGAGAGCTTCGACTTCCTTGGGAAGGTCTTTCTAGAATTGGATTTCTTCAGTAAGCAAAGTAGGGAGCTGTCTAGGACATCAGGATTAAAGTGGAAAATTAGTTACCTATTGTGCATCCAGACAGCCAAGATGCTGCTGCAGAGGAAGAGTCTGGACTTGTGGGATAGCCATTACTGCTGCAGGGAGGCCATTCACCAGGTCGGTACCTGTGCAGGGCTGCTAAGACATCCCAGAGAGTAACCTCCCTCTTGGGTCATGGAAATTACTCCCCAGACTCCTCCCTCTCTGCCCTGGCTGTAGAAGAAACTCAGAGAGCTGAAGCTCCCAGCAAGGCTCTCCAGGACTGACACAAATCCAGGCCTGGGATGGCTCTACTTAAAACACATGCTCAGGAATGCTTTAGGAGGGACAAGAGAGATGAACAAAGGCTGTTCCTAACCACCCTGTGTCTCTCCAGAACAGCAGCAGCATCCAGTGATGCGTGATTCTTTCTTTCGGGGGAAAAAAGGATTTTTACTGTAGACTATGTTTGCTTTGGCACTGCACAGGTTGCTATGGGGGGAACCAGCTGAAGGCTGACATGATGGAAAAGACTAACTTTATTGATAATCCTTGACAAACCATCTCTAACTCAGCCAAAAAGTCAGTAATAGACCCAGATCTGGAATGAAGCAGGTCTTGGGTCCAGATTGATGGCCAGCCCATTAAATTTAAGGTCATAGAAAATATTCACATTTAGGAAACTGTTAAGGACATAACTGGGATCTTCTAACCCTCTTCAGGCTTCTACAGGTGCGTGTTCACAAGGAGGCTGGCAAGGTGTGGGCCGGCCTGTGACGACAGCACACGCTGTGCCACGTTTCAACACCTAATTCCCGCTGGCAGGGAGGGTCGGGAACGGCCACGGGTCCCACGCTTGACCTTGTTTAACCTGGGCAGCACGGGGGCTCGCAGCTCCCCCCGCTCAGCTGTTTCCCATCCCTCATGCTGCTGGGTAGGATGCGGCTCTGGTTTCTGCTGCTCTCCTCGCTGCTGAAGATAAAGTGAAAGCAAAGCTGGGCCGAGTCTCTTGTTTGCAAATAGAGATGAAGACAAACAGATGAATTCAAGCTGCTGGAAGGAAAACAACCCTTGCAGCTCCTGCACTTAATGGTGGGAAACTGGAAGTGTAAACAAAACCCTGGGCCAGTCCTCCTCATTCCCACCAGCCCTTGGAGTCCACCAGTGTTTTTCAATCTTTATCTCCTAGAACCAATCAATTTCTTGCCAGCCTGTAACTTTTTACTGATGTTGTGGCTGTTTTGGTTAAAGACAACCAGGTGCTGTAAGCAGGGTGGCATCCTATTCCCGTCCTGGGCGCTCAGCTACAGAGGGTCCCTGTCGGATGGATCGTTGCTCGCTGCTTTTTGTCACTGAGTCCACAACCCTCCCGTGACCRCATCGGAGCCCGTGGCTTTGCCTGACCATGTGGGCAAAAAGCCCAATATTTAGCTCAGACTGAGACATWGAAACGAATCTGGGCGCAGAGCAAAGTCTCTGCTATCTAAGAACGTTTCCTTTAAGAACAAAATCAGGAAACACCACGGAAACACGCACATCGATGCGCACACCACACCTCTTGATCGAGCAATGGCTTGGCAATTTTACTCGGCAGGCTGCTGTGTTTTACCCTACACACCAAGTYGGAGAATCGAAGGCAGTATCTCAAATTTTTTCTTTTCTGACARTCCCTTAATTAGCATGAGATTTTATGAAATTCGCCAAGGCAGCCATCCATCTGTTTTGCTGACTTTCAGTAACAATATTTATCGTTGCAGAAGTGTCAAAACAATAAAACCATATGACATTTATGCAAAGGACTCCTAACTACTTTAAAAAAGGCCCAAACCTTGAAAGCCTCCTGCAGGATTTTTCTGGGAATTGTTTCTAGGTATAAAGCTTAGAGTAATTCCTTCTGTACCAGTATAAATATTTTAAATAAGCTATAGAGGAATTTTTCAAGGGTGGTAGAAGGATGGCATATGTTTCTCTGCAGCAACTTTGTTCCAAAGGGTCAGAAACATCTCGTGCCCTGATACCTTTTCCTGATTTGACCCCAAAGAAGATCAATATTAATTATGGTGAATAGTTTTCACATTTCAAAATARTTTTCTATAAATTGACTCGTGCCAGCAACTCTTGTTAAGAATTTTAACCTGATCTGCCATGCGTTAAGAAGGAGGAGTTAAAAAAAGTGAAGAACCTACTTATTTAACGTTATGGTATTTAAACCAATATATAAATGAGAATTAATAAATCTGCATTTCCCATTGTCAGCACTAGTTGATTATAGCACTGTGGAGCCCTATCAAAGGGCGCATGCAGAACGCCAACTTCTGCGGTGTATTTAAATTACCTATAATAAATTTACCCAACAAAATGAAGTGTAGCTGCATTTCCCCCTCGTCACAGCTTCGCTGGCAGGAGACAACCAGCAGTTAYAACCCCGTTTTGCAGGTGGTGGGGGACGTGGCTTCACTCGGCATCGAAGGCCAAGCGCTGCCCCTCGCCCGCATTTCATTAATCGCGATTCCCCTCTCTTCACCTGCTGCCCGGTGTCCGCTGCGGCCCTGCAGTGCCCGGAGGCGCCAGGGCCGAGCATCTCTGCAAACAGGCGGCGGAGGCAGCGCGGGAAACCGCGGCTCCTTCCAGGCTGCGGGAGCCGCCGCCGGCGCCCCGGCTCCCGCTGGCCTCCGGCTTCGGGGCGGCTCCGTGATTTCTTCGCGGAGCCGGCGAAAGGGGAGCGCGGATCCTGCGGAGCCGGCTGAGCTCCGCGCTGATTGCACACATCTGTCTTCGCCTGACAGCTTTGCCTGTTAGTGGAGTGAGTCTGCTGTTTAATTTACCTGACTTGTTAACAGCTCCCTGTTTTGAAGTTGTAAGAAGTAGCTGATTTCACATTTACAGTCAAAGCATTGAATTCCCATTGGATGGCTAAAATTCACAAATAATCTGGTAATTTGTCCGCTGTCGCGGGAGCCCGTGGGGACACTGATCAGTATATATCACAGCGCGTATCACCGCGTTTTGGTGGAGAGATTGATGAGCAAGGAGGAATGTAGAGCTGGCTGGCAGCTTGCCAGGAAGAGCTAACGAAACCTGAAGGCTCGAGGAAACCACTGCCAAAGCAAGCAAGTACGGGAGTTTTCGCAGTCCTGGGTTTGGTCCCTCGCAAAGGGCTGGCACCAGAAGGCCGGGGGCTGGCATGCTCGCTTCGAAGGCTGGATATCTGCAAGAAGCCACATTTGTGAACCTGCCTTTGGCTATGGGGTTGTGCCAGGGCCTGGGAAGAGCAGAGCAAGGTGCGAAGCCAGGTCAGCACCATCTCGGATGAAAGAGGAGAGCCCCAACCCGGAGCTGAAGTCAGCCCTGCCTTGCACTGCCTTCGGGGCCATGCGATATAGATCTCTGGCAGGCGATACTGGCTCTCAGGAGTGCCGTCACGCACAGATATCACACCCAATAGCAGCAAGTGAAACAACAAATCTTTGGAGTCTCTCATCATTAATTGACCACTTCCCTTCCCAACATTCAACATATCAATAGCCAGGCAGCCCCGAGATCCACAGGGGAGGAAAACATAGCCCTCTGCAGCCTARGGCATCCAGAGATGTCTTGAAAGAGGATTTCAGCAGCCAAATTCTCACCTCCATCCCTGGTAAGGTGATGGAACAGYTCATTCTGGATGTAATCTCCAGACATATGGAGGAAAAAAGGGTGATCCGGAGTACTCCAGTACTCAGGAGTACTGGACACAGTACTCATCTGGAGTACTGTGTCCAGTTCTGGGCTCCCCAGCACGAGAGAGACATGGAGCTTCTGGAGAGAGTCCAGCATAGGGCTACAAAGACGACCAGAGGGCTGGAGCACCTGCCCTGTGAGGAACGGCTGTGAGAGCTGGGCCTCTTCAGCCTGGGGAAGAGAAGAGTGAGGGGGGATCTGATCAATGTGTACAAGTACCTGAAGGGAGGGTGTCAAGGGGACGGGGACAAACTCTTTTCAGTTGCCCCATGTGACAGGACAAGAGGCAATGGGCAGAAACTGAAACACAGGAAGTTCCGCCTGAGCGTGAGGGGGAATTTCTTCACTGTGAGAGTGACGGAGCACTGGAACAGGTTGCCCAGAGAGGCTGTGGAGTCTCCTTCTSTGGAGATCTTCAAGGTCTGCCTGGACACAACCTTGTCTACCATGCTCTAGGTGACCCTGCTGAGCAGAGAGGCTGGCCTAGATGATCTCCWGAGGTCCCTTCCAGCCTTACTGATTCTATGATTCTACGATTTCATGAAATGCTCACCCAGAGCATTAACCATCTCTCACACGACCCATCAAGAAACATGCAGGGTTTCTTGGGAAGATGTAGGCTGCCTGTTATACCCTGGCCTTCCCTCTGAGTGCAGACTAAGAGAGCTATCGCCCCCAAGCTCAGGCTCTGATGCCATGTCTTCTCCTGGAGTGCAGACCACTGTACACACACGCTAAGGAGAGGGCTGYAGCCCTCTCCCTGAAATCAGGCATGCTGGATTTGTAAATACATTCAGAGTTAGGCTGCAGACATCCCAGTAGAGCAGCAGGTAATCAGTAGGCTGTCCTCTATAGRGAAGGTGTTAAATCCTTCTTGGAGTGCTGACAAAAAGAGTTACAGCCCATATGTTTATTGCCAGAAAAATAATAAAAAAGGGAGTAYTGGTTTAACCAAGTCTAACAGCCATCAAAATGTTTAGACATAGAGAGGCAGTGTGCAGGAGAAGGGGGGGCAATGTTCTACCCCAGGCTCAGGATAAAATGACCAAAGCCATACCAACCGCAGCAGCAAGACAAAATGTCCTGCGATCTCAGTGGGAGAAGGATCTGGTCTTAAAACCTCTAAATTTGGGGAAACCCCCCTGCAAGCCCTGATGGCTCCCCCTAGGGTTATCCTGTGGGCTATAACGCTGCAGAGCACTTGCGTTAGCCCAGTAGCTCCCGATACCTCTCAAGCCCCAACTTTCATCCACTATGAAAAGTCTCTGCCTGGCTCATCAGAAGTCCCTGATGAGACTGGAAGACCTATCTCAAAACTGAACATTATTACACTCAAGAGACASCTCAACCAAAAGAACTGGGACATACCCAAAAGTGAAAGAGGATCTGAAATTAGARCAGAGGCAAGGAAAACTAAGTAGAGAAATGAAGGCTATGAAAAGAGAAGGGCTGCAAGACAGAAGCTCACTCGAGCCAAGTAAGAACGTCACGCTGCTCCAGCCTTGGCCTAATGCAGGAGGATGTGGCCTGCGGGCAGTGCTGCCCCTTGCAGCTTGCGCCGAGTGGAGTCACCCCGACTCTGCACCTTCAGCACTTGGTTGCAACATGTTCCTGTTTGCCTTAACTAGTGCTGCTTGGCRTCGTGTCATGCATTATTGTTTTTATTGTTCTTGTTGTAAATACACCTAGAGGCATCTTATAAATAGAATTAATTATAGTTGTTTAATTCATTAGTTAAGCACATAGCACAGCTTTTCTGCTCATTGGAGAAGTGTGAGGGGCCATACAGGGCCAATACAAGTGCAACRTACAAACCAGCACATGGGCATATTTGACCTGCCTGGGCCTGGGCCAGCAGCCCTTTCTATCTCTCCAGCTCCTCAGATCTCATGTTTTTAGCTTGCTTCTCAATAGCTGCCCTTTTCCTCAGAAGTTCACATCAAAATTAAACAGGAAAGTTTAGAAAGATTTGTTGACAYGAGGACAGGCCAAAGGCAGGATCAGGACAGCAAGTTCAGCTGGAAAACACCATTCCAGGGTGGTAGGGTCTGGAGGTGGGTCCACCCTGGAGATGAGCCCAGCAGGGGTGAGAGGCCAGGGGTGCGCCTTCAAGGGGGCATGGTCAACAGTGRTGCCTCCAGCTCCGGCCAAGCCTAGCCGTGCCCATTTACACAGTCAGTTTGACAAGGGGAAATATTTTCTTCCTGGGCYCTTGAGGGCAGGCAGAGGCAGAGGCTGTTCTCTGTCCTGCCTCTCCCCGAGCCAAGGGTGTTGGTAAGTCTGGCTCTCGGGCTGAATTGAGGAAAGCAAGAAGGGGCTTGCAAGGGGATCACTGGCACTTGGCAACTTGTGCCTGATCAACTTGACAGCAACAAAAAGCAGCACCATGCTCCTCCCTCACCTCGGAGGGTTTCTTCCTCCCCTTCCATCTATCACAACTTGAGGCTGAATTTTATGAGCTTGCCTGGCCTCGGCTGCCCCAGCCCAGAGCTGCCTCATTCGTAAGAGYAGGCCTGTTTTTCTCCAAACCGCAACACAACTGAAAAAACACAGCGGGTCAATACATCACTGTGCATACAGATGAAAGGGAACAGGCATAAAACTGGTGTCATTGAGGCAGGGCTAAACTCTGCTCCGTTTCCCCTGATGCTCAGGGCATCACCAGGGCTGGGAACTTTCCCAGGCTTAGGATGCTAATGGCAGCTCGGAACCTCGGTTAAGGCATGGAGGGATGTGAAAGAAAGAGGCTAAATAACCCCGAGCAGAGCTGYGGGTGTGACGACGGGACTCAGCAGGCGCTGGGTGCTGGCTCTGACACTGCCGCACTGAGCGTCCTTGGGCAAGTCGCCTCCCTCTCTGCATTTCCTTCACCCAAAGCCCTTCCAGGCACTGCCATCTCTCCGCTATGCATGTGCAAAATGCCTGGCACAACTGCCTGTGGCAAGGCCAGGAGTGCGACGCCGGGCCGCTCGGGTGCCGATCCCCTGCCTCGCTCAGCGCCTGAGCGGGTTAAAGCGGTGCTCACCTCCTGCCACCAGCCGCCTTCCCGGCAAGCCGCAGCGACGAAGCAACCGGCAGAGGGAACATCCGAGGCAGGAGCAGACGGGTTGGAGAGCAAAATGTTTGCCACAATCCTTCTCTGCAGCTGCAGCAAAGGGACTGTTAYTCTCCACAGCCATCCCAGCTGCTAAATCACGGCCTGCAGGACTTTCCAGGAGTGCAGAGCACCTCATGAGTCCCCTCTCGCACCCATGTGCTGCTGGCCCGTGCTGATGAGCTGTCACCCCGCTCCGCCATCCTCCTGGCTCCAGCAACCATCCACCCACCTGCCCACTCCTGAGTCCCACTGCTRGGAATGGGAAGGAGAGGACTGCCCACCACAAACCAGAGCTGTGGGAGCGGAGAGCAGCCCCAGGCAGAGAAGTCTTTTTGTCTCAAAGTAAGACATTAGCGGAGATTAAAACTCCATCAGGAAGGTGTTCAAGTCTGGTTTTGGTCATCAGGTTTTGCATTAATCCCTTTTGRAAGGAGCAGATAGGCTGAAGAGCTGGGTCGGGTACCAGAGACGGCATTGGCACGCTGGGGACCAGGCATCATGTTTAAAGCCCACCCTGCCTCTCACCCTTACCGAGGTCATCAGGAGCAGCACCAAAAGGTGYTGCTGCATGGCTGTACAGGCAGTGGGCATTTAATTAGCTCCAAATGGGAGACACTCACAACAAGATAGAAAAAAATAATAATCTAAGAAAAACCCGGYGAAGCCCCATGTGATAATAAAAGCTGACTCCAACTAACAGTTGTTATTCCGACATTGTTAATGATATTATAAGCACTACCATGTGCTAGGCAAGCTGTGACGTGCACCCTGGCGGACATATGGATAATAGGATCACACGCCTATTTCAATCAAAGCGATAAGTACGAACTTGATCTGAATCRGAAGAAAACCCAGGCTATCGGTAACCAGGGGTGTGCTTTGGGAGCGGAAGGGAAAGCAAGCTCCTGGAGCTAAAAACAAAAATAAATGGGGAAATCACAGGCCGTGACGGTGGTGCTGTCCCATCCAGAGCACCTTGTGGTGCACTGGCCAGCTCGGCTCCGAGCACTCAGCACCTTGCACAGGCGCTGGGGCAGCCAAGCCCAAGCATCTGCAGCCAGGTCACTGCTGCAGTCAGGGCTAAACATGCCCAGAGCCGTCTCCGGCAGGAGTCTGCCTTCACGCTAACAGCCCTGTGCGTTACTTTAGCTTAGAGACAAGCATCTCGCTGGAGTTGCGAAGGACTGACGTGCTCGAGATGCTTTACCTCGATTCACCCCTCTCTTAGAGCGAGTTACAACCTGCAGCGCAATGCAGAGACGCGCGCGGCTCCTCCAGCCRGCACCTGAGCACAGCCAGTCAAGTCGCAGGCAGCTCTCACTGTCATTAGAAACACTGAATGTAATCACCAAATTTAATGCTTTTATCATTGCTCAATGGATCAGTGAACAGAGGAGCTAAAAGAAAGACAATTAGAAGCGTTAGTTTATGCTAGAATTTTTTCCATTGCCTTCCTTTGTCTGAAGAGTTATTCATTCTCTAATTGTGAAATGTAATTTTGTTTGGAGGCTTTTGTTATATTTGTTTTGTTGTGTGGCTAATGCAGTTATTTTCCTCACACAGCTTCTTTTTTTCCACTTCAGCCCATTTAATAGAATTCTTTGGCACCTTTGATTTAAGATCATTTTGGTTGTGACTAGCGACATTTCTGGAAGGGGGAATCAGATTGTTTCCTGAATTTCTCAATCATATTTTGCTCAACAAGATTGACATCTTTAAATTCACCTTTTCACAAACGCCTTTAATCCAGTGTTCTCAGCTTCAGTGGAGATAAATCTCACAGTATAGGATGTGCGTGGTGAGGCAGGGAGGGACGGGAGTTTGTCACCACTGGTGTCAGCTTTGGTGCTACCCAGATGGGACCTGCTCAGTCCTGCGGAGGCTCCAGGCACTCCGGCTGCTTTGCAGCTCCTGGAGAAGGTTGCACACACGCCRGTCTGCAGGAACCATTTTTGATACGTCATAAACCATACCTGAAAGTTGTTTTTTCCACTCTAAGTGTTTAACTAGAAGGCCTCCTACTGCTCCAGAGCCCTGCTGAGCCTGGATGGCAATGCAGGGAGTGAGTAAATTGCCCTTTTAGCACGTTTTCTCTAGCAACAGGATTTTCAGTCCCAGCTCCCCCCTATACGAAATCCAGAGTGAAGGAAGACTGATTTAAAACCAATCACTAACACTTACTCGGAACCCCTTATTCAAGCATCCCAAGCTTCATCACTGACTATTGAATCAATCCTGTCTTCACTTTTGCCTTTCCTAAGTAACAAAACAAATCAGATGATGGCACGGTCTCCTCTAATTGACTGAGCTGAACAAGTGTATCCGTATCTCAGGATGTGGGCATCAGCTGTGCTACRCTGGGGGAAGGCAAAGCTTGCGAAGCCGTCAATAAATTCCAGGCCAAGGGAGGAAGGACRGAGGAGTGGACCCAGGCACCGAGATCTGCCACTGCTGCATAACAAAGCTRGGAGCCTCTACGGGGGGAATAGGGCTTTTGGGCCACCCAGCTTCAGGCGTATGAAAGTTGGGTGTTGCATTAATGCCAAGAGCATGCACGGTTTGTGGAGAGATGACCCTCCAGGGCATGACTCGGCCTTCACAGATATGAGATGTTGCTCGCAGGATGGACCAATATGCCTTTTGCAAGCACCTTTTTCACTGAAAATGTTGGCATTCATCTGGTTTTAAGGGCTATTCACCCAAAACAAAGTCTGCAAAATCAAATTTCTGATGCTATTCTATCAGGGGTGGCTTAAAAAATTTCCATCTACCTGTCACCCCTTGCTTTCCATGCCTGCCCATCTCCTCTGTTTTCTCCCCAGAACTGGTTCTCCAGCTCCCTTGAATCACATCATTTCCAAGGTTGGCAAACCCAAGGCATTTCCATACCAATCCCAACACTAGCAGGGCTCAGCTCTTGGGCTCCAGTGACAGATGTGTGAGGGKACTCCCCTCCTTGTCCCTCCCTGCCATTCTCATGCAGCCCAAGGTCACAAGGAGACCAGCAGATTCWCTGGGACGCCTCTCCCGTCCTTGCCACTTCCACTCATCCCGGTGAGCTGCCACCTTCCTCTCTCATCAGCCCTTCGTGGTCTGTGCTCCATAGACCTGCTGTGGCTGAGGTCAGCAGCTGATCTATGGGACAGTGTTTTGGGGCAGCAAGTCCAGGTGGCTCCTCCCAGCAAAGCCACCTGTGAGGAACTTCTGCCAAAAACTGATCAGAACTGAGAAGACTGAGGACCCCRACCTTGCTTTTGGAATAAGGCATCATTAACAACTAAATACAGGCTCCTCACACACCTGACCTCCCACATGGCTCTGCCTCCTTCCCCTCTCCCCAGCTCCCTCTTGGCTCTTCCCTTCTTTCTTTGAAGATGGGCTTTAAAGCCCCTAAACATGTGTTGAGGATATGCCTATCAGAAAGAGGAGACAAGCGGACAAGGGGGGGGAGATAATGAGGAGGGAGGAGGAGAAGTTAAACAGAGCAGGCGTCCTTATAAATGAATTTTCCYGGCAGACCCCGGCAGGCTTTGGGCAGCACTGGGAAAGGGTCGATGGGGCCAGGTTGTGAGCGTACCCAGGTCTGGCTACGGATGCCGGTTAAAAACTGCCTCCCCACTGGAAAACAGAATCGAAGTGATTCCGACTGTTTTTTGCTGCCTGCGCTGCTGCAAAAGCCCCGGCTGGGCGGCCCGGAGAGGGAACCCTCCAGGCGAGGCCAGGCGCCGGGCTCCCAGCGCCAACGGCAGAACGCAGCCTGGAGGCGCTCTGCTGGACAGAGCTCCTCGCGGTGACGTCCCAGCAAAGAGAAATCGCAACCCCAGCAGCAGCCGCCAGCTTCGGATCTCTTCTGGGTCCCCGTGAAGCCCTCAAACGCAGCCTCGCCGCCCGCGCTCGGCTGCCTGCCCYGCGCAGCCTGCGCCGCCCCTCGGCGCGGAGCGCTCGTCTCGGCGGGCAGCGCTGSGATGGTGGAAGTCTCAGATCCAGGAGATGCCACTGGAGAAGTGAAATCACTTACTGGTGCGGCCCAGCCGGGAACAGGTGTGCGAAAATCAGCACCCAGACACCAGTTAGACCRACGTTGTTTTTTCCTCGCGTTCCATAAATCAGCGCTCTAATCTTTCACTGTCCAGCAAGATCTCTCACCGGGAGGGTGATAAATCGCCCTCCAGCCCCTGACAGCTGCTGGGAAATCACTCAYGGCCCGAGACAAACCTCTAAATCTGACATTATAGAGTGTTGAAAGGAAGAATGTCTGTTTTTATAACCTACCTCAGTTATAATAAATATTTAAAATCTACATTAACATCCTCTTATAGTTACAATCTGCCCTCTATGGAACAGTGTCCAACTTAGATTTAATTAGCAACTGAACCTTTCCAGCCCAAGCTCCTGGTTATGCTGAAGATCCAAATCTCCAGTGAAATGCCTCTGTTTTCTTAAACTACCTTCACTGTAATAAATATTAGCCATGTCGCCAGGCAGCCCTGTTGGAGACAGTGCTCTTTTTGTCTTCTCAAAGGCTAACATTTAATTTAAATGGAAGGGTCTTTCCAGACTCCGAGGGGAATTTCTTTCCTGCTCTCTAGAAACTTTGMCATACTTCACTTCCAAACACTGGTATATTCCTTCAGCACCAGGAGAATACAGGAATGGAAACACCTCGGTGCAGGTAAGGAATTGGGAGCAGGGGGAGTGACAAAAATAAAATCAAGCCCACCGTGCTGACAGCTGTTTGTGGACTCACGCTAGAAACGTGGAGTGGGGACCTCCCTTGCTTTCAGCTCCACAGAAATGGAGAACTGGATCCCAAACTTCTGCAACCAGCCTCTCTTGGAGAGAGGGAAGGAAAAAAGCCCGTGCAGTTTTGCAGTGTTCACTTTTCCCATGTGATTTTTGCAAATTAYCTTATTTTCTCCACTTCTCACAGTCATTATTTTATGCCAATTGTTTTCTAAGAGGCAGCATTTATACTTGCTTCCCTCCTTGTTCTGACTAGTATTTTGTCAGTTTTTTTTTGGGGGGGGGAATAAATACAGGAATAAACATGGGTGAAGGTGTTCAAAAGAACAAGGTTTCCCTCATCTCTCCCATCCCCGAATCCCACACCTGGCTCTTTGCATTTCCCTGCACATTTCTCCCAGCCCAGCCTATCTGCTGTTTGCATGCAGCCGCAGCGGCCCGCGGCAGAGCGGGAGGAGCGCTGAGGCCAAGACGCAGCCCGGCGCCCCCGGAGCAGCTCCGCCGGCCCCTCCAGACACCGTCCGGGGGATCCCTCCATCCCCGAGCCGGCCGGGCTGGGCTGCGGAGGGAGGTGGGAGCCGCTCTGCAGTGCTCCGCTCCGGGTCACGCTTCACAGGAGGCTTTGGGTTGAAACGGGAGGCAGAACGGCTGCGATTCGTGCACAGCCTTCCCCTCGGTTTCGTATTTGGGCACCCTGCGTCCAGCCCAGCTGCCACTTGAATCAATAACAACGGATCAATCACAGCATCCCGGAGAAAACCCGCTGCTCAGGAAGAAAGAAACCCGCGTTTCCCTTCTGCGTGTCAGGGAAAGCTGTGGACATCCCTAGGCATGGGCTGACCTAAGGGTAAATGGGACACCTCGCCTTTGGCAGCACGCCACAGTGCAGGTTACGGAAACCTGAGTTTATATTGTATGCATTTGATTTAACTGTAGACACAACTTGGCCTATTTCAAGCAGACATACAGACTTCTATTTCATTTCTGTCTCCCCAGATTACAGCAGATGCCCAAAATAATATGCAGCTTTTAAAAAAGCACCCTCCAAGCCCACATATACTGCCTGCTGTGTAAGCCCCACGCTGGGAGTTTGATCCAGATTACTCCAGTAAATGTGATCTTCGTGAAAGCAAATCCTGGTGGCATTTTCCAGATTTGATACCTTGTTCTTGCAAAGTGTATTGGGCTTCCCTTTCCCCTTCCAGTTTGTTTCTGGTTGTATCAAAAGGAGCCTTGTGGGAAGGTGCACGGCAGAGCCTGCAGCCAGCCTGGGGCCGAGCTGCAGCCTGGGCAGGCTCTCTGCCTGCGGGAGGCTGGTGGCCCATTGTGGTCTTCCCGTTCGTCAAGGACAGCAGGACACAAAGGGTGACTGGTCACGTCCTCACCCACCATCCCAGTTGAGAGTAGAACTGGTTTCCACCTCTCATCACMCCAAGCCACCGCTGCCCTGGCAGCTGTTTGTGTAACGGGTGCACCGTGATTCTCTCTCGGGTTTGTAGAGTCAGTGTCAATGCCTTTGGGAAACAGCCAGTGAGTTTTACAAAGAGACCTGCTGTTTTACAAAGGGTTTATAACCAGTGTGTCCTGCCCCTGAGAGAAGTTACATTCTCGGGCGTTTAGGGTTTGTTTTTTTGATTATGCTGGCAGTGGTGTGAACGGGAGATGCAGGGTCCTCCTGGGAACAAGGTAACATGAATCCCCAGCAGCTTTTTTAACCTTTGCTTTTGCAGATGTTCACAGCTTTACACGAGGCACTCCTGGGAAGCTTCAGATGGGGAGCACATGGGATGAAAGATGCTGAGACGCCCACTCTTCACTCAATGTCTGCCCTCAGCCTAGATGGCAAAGACATTAAGATCTTCCTCATGAAGGAGCAGAGAGGGGATGCACAGCAGTTCAGGGTGAGCTGAGAAGCAGGTCTRGAGGAAACTGCTCTCAAGACTGTTCTTATTCTGCAGGAAGAGAAGGGTTTCCAGATCTTCCTAGACACCAAACTATTATTTCATATAAAAATTGTTATTTGAGGACTTCTATCATAGGCTAATCCCAGCTCCYCTACTAATCAGACCAAGTCAATGCCAGAGAATGAGCAGAAAGCAACGTATTCTCCACACAAATAGCACATCATAGTATAGACCTTCCCACCATACGCACATCAGTGGGTGAGAAAACTGACTCCTAGACTCCTCTGAGAGAGAATGAAGAAGGAAGACGGAAGGATCGTATTTGGGTAACCTGAAATCCACTTAATACTTCAGATGAGCCCAACTCTCTCCGCTGGGGAGAGAGTGGTGGAGCACAGGTCTTTGGGCCACATTTGAACAGCGTTAGGGCAACAGGTATGAATGGCTAAACCSCCACAAAGAATTAGATTTGGCAAGCTCCCCATCAAACTCCTTGTTAGAGTGGAGAAAGCCACTTCTCCACTCCTGTGACTGGTATTAYGCACAAGGATGGAATAGATCTTGTAATGGTCTCTTCTGGCCTCAAACTTCACCCATGAAAGCCCAGGAAAGAAGCAAAACAACAAAAAGAAGGACAAACAGCTTTTCTGGCAGAAAAACTACTCCAGATCCCTAAGAGCCAGTGCACTTTTTTGTCCAAAACCAGACCCAGAAAGAGGTCAGCATCCAAGGAGGGAGATGCCCAGGGAGTCTGCCCAGTGGCTGAAGCTAAGTCAGAGCCAAAATGCCAGGTGACGACAGGCAAGCGTGTGACAAGAAGAGGCAGAGATGGGCTCTGGGTATGGAACTGTTACAAGCTGCTTGCCAATTTTATGTCTGAAAGCATCTTGTGGACAGTCGGCGATTTGCTCATTGTGAACACTAGTGCTCAGTTCCTTTATATACAGCTATTCCCTGCAGATTGCATCAACCAAGCTGCTTGCCAGCAGGATGTAGCTGTGTACCRTCATTAATCAACGTCATGCTTCGCGAGAAACGCTGAGTTCATTCTCATGTGTCTCCTCAGACCTCTGGGGACCGAGTTGTCTCTAGCCAAGGCTGGTAGTCACCTGGAACAGTTTTCCAGCCCCCCTAAGCAGCAGGAGTGTCCATTAACYACCACGGATCGGTGGGGATGGTTTGTAAACTCCGGATACATACAGAGGGGCCTGGGCGCTTATTGGCTGTTGCTTTCCGCTCTCAGAAATGGGTCATTTAAACAGAAAACTGTAAAGTGTTCATGGCTCTGAATGCAGAGAACCTATCAAAACAAGCTTCTGTCTCCATGCCACAGACTCTGCATTCAAATAGAGACTCAGGGCATGTTGTACGGGAACGAACCAAGTGCTCCCAGCAGATTCCTTTCCTTTTTCTGATGTTTCACACAATAAACATTTCAACTCTCTGGCGTGAGAGCAGACCTACCCCAATTACTAGGACAGCTTGTTTTGTTTGGAGTAATAGTTAAGGGTCCCATTCTGCACCACCAGAGCCAGTGCGAAAACTCTCATTGCCCCCAGTGGGCCTGAATCCAAGAAAGCCCGACAGAACATTAGAGACACCACTGTTACTAGGACAGTATTTCGCTTGGCTGAGAAGTGGGAGATACTGCTTTCCTTATAGAAGCATAACCAGCTCAAGTACGTTTTTGTATGGCTCCACCTACACAAAGGTGGAGACATCACAGCTTCCCAATGAAATGCAAGGCAGAAGCTGGCATCACCCAACCATGTTGCTATAAGCTGATCTGTGATGGCAGGCCATTACAGTTTTGCAATGTCCTACAGCTGATTGACCTTTTGTCCATGTCACTTGTACATCTACAAGCCAGAGAACAGAACCATATTCCCTGGGGTCTCAGAAATCTCAGCTTTGCAGTGCTATATCTCAGAAAGCTGGAGAGGAGAAGAGAGGAGGCAGAAAGCAGCTGGAAAACTTTAAGATTTGGAAGCTAATGCATGCTAAGAGAAACAAAATTAAATTTAGTTAGTAAGATCTAAATAACAACAGCTCACCACTAATTGTTATGTCCAGTATGTGCATTATACAAAGATGGGTTGTTTCTCACACTATGGCGAGCAGTGTAAGTCTGGGAAGTTAAAATRACATAGATGCTAAGCGAGATGCAAAGGTGCCACCAAACAAGGCATCAGTAGATTGAGAAACTCGGGATGCTGCTCCAGGAGTCACTGTCAGCTGTAGCAATAGGGAGCCCAGCAGATGAAGGTTGTGGATGCAATCAAATTGTGAAACAGGAGCCCAGCAAGGAAACTAGTCTTGGTGAATCATCATCTAGCCCTCCTGGGGTACAAGGTAATAGAGGCGCTATTTTTGAAGAAACATGTCTCAGACCACCATGACTGAAGTAGCCTTYGGTAGCCAAGTAGCACTTGGTTTCAAAGACTGAAGTAGTTTAGACATCAGGCTTCTTGAGCTACTGATTATGTGATAATTGCATATAGCATCTGAACACTTGATCCATTAAATAAGTCAGAAGTCGGGGGCACAGAGGACAGTCAAGTAAATCTTACCTATTTTAATTATTCTGTGGAAGTATCAGCAGAGGATGGATCTGCTGTTGGAGCTGGGTCACAGATGGCTAAGATGGCCACCACAGTGCCATGCAGAGTGAAAAAGCCTTGGAGAGCTTAGAAAGAGGAAACATGCAGCTGTAACTGCCCTGAACCATCAGAGCTACAGCAAGCATCCTTTTGTGAAGAATCACTAGGTTATTCAATCTCCAGAGCTATACAAACTCTTTCTCTTCCTTGTCTGAAGGCTCCAGTGAAGCCTATCAGCTCACTCATTTACCTTGTTAAATGCCATCTGTGCTTTATCAACCACGTGTCACATCCAGTTATTCCAGCCAGCTCCATCACGGCACTCAGCAAAGGTACATCTCTATCTGAATATTCACGAACAAGATGAGGTCCATCTGTCCATAGTGCTAACACACAGTTTGTCAAGATTGTTCCTGTATAATCTCATCTTCACAGGGATGGTTCTAAGTCATCCTCTGAAATATTTGAACTATCCTAGGCAATCTGCTCTACCTTTTATGGTCTTCAGAAGGCAACATCACTTCAAAATGAATAGTATTAAAAGCGAGTAGATAGGTCTACACTGTTGGAGAGATTTCAGCATTTCCCTTCTGTCCCTTCTGCTCTGAGAGCATCCCAAAAGTATACAGCATGAACCCCTTAGTCAAGTAGAGAACCCGATAGCGACCTTTCATCAGTTGTGGTGTAGAATAAGCTACCATTGAGCATCTCTCCGAGCCGGGTTTCAGATTGGTACTCAGATGGACAAAGAAAGATCCTGAGGATCTGAAGCATCTAAAAACTGACAAACATCCTTGCAACACACTAAAATGAGTTTGTGATTGCTTCTTCAACCCCAAGTAGGTTTGTCACCACTGCAGGGCTGATATTGTATCAGGCAGGAGCATGGCTCCCGTGATGTCTTTAAATTTTTCAAAGTTCATCTTTGAAAACAAACGTGCACATTTTCAAAAGGAAAAAATGTCTATCAAAATAATTAAAAAATAAGCAAAGTATTTCCACTTTTTTTTCCAATGGTTTCATTTTTTTTCAGTCCAGATCTGTTTGTCAAAATATGCTGCAAAGCCATGAGTGTTTCTGAATGCCCTCCAATGACATTCTTTCCTGAGTTCGTTATTTCTAGGAAAATATACGTCTCATCTGAGGTCAGGCAGGTAGCAGGAGCTGGCTGAGCCCTGAGACCAGCTCTGAGCAGGATAAGAAGGGGTGAGTTTGATGTGAAAGGCCCTTCTCTGTGGCTGCTTTGCTTGGAGAGAATCAYATTGCCTTACTTTGTCATAGCAGTCTTGGGTTTAACACAAAATTGTTTTGCAGSTGATGCTACACAGGCACAGCCTGGATCGGCGCACAGCCTCCACCCTAACTCCTTTGGCACAATGTCAAGCTGCTCATGTGCATTGGGTGGGTCCTGAAAATGTCCAAAATACTAAAACCCAAGGTGTCTTAAAATGGCTAGAAAAACMCTTGCATGCACACTATGGAGCCATATCTATTTATCCTCTATTGCAAAGCAATTCTCTGAATCATCTCGCTTGCTTTTCACTGCATTACCACTGCGCTCTCCTCCTCCCCGACGTGTCCAGGCACCCCCGGCCAGGCGGGTGTGCACCACTGCCCTCTGCGCTGCTCGCTGCTCCCCTTCGYGCTGGATGACGGCATTTTGATATGTGCGCTGCCTTTGCACCCCTGGTGGCCACAGGCGAGCGGGGAAGAGGCGGGCACAGATGACAACGTTAGCTGGATGCATCCAGGAGCCCATCACCTGCCTGGGCAGCACAAGCCCAGCGGCTCTGCACTCTTCCCCAGCCACCGGCATGCGCAAAGAGAGCAGACGCAGGGCTGTGCTCCCCTGCGCAGGCTGTCAGTCTTTCTGTCCGCCTAGATCCGTCTGCCTTTGTGCACCTTTCCTTGCAAGCAGCAATTTCTGACAGCTAATATTTCACAGAAACCAGAGCCAGCTCTCTCCCTCCCTCCTTCCCTCCTCTCTCTCTCTCCTGTTTATGAAGCTGAGGGTAAGTGTTTAATTAGTTGCCTAATTGCCTGGGTAATTGGTAGACATACTCAGCTCTCCAAGTAATCAGTCTGAACAGGCCTTGAAAATATCTGGCCCAATATTCATTAGTGCAGTTAAATCGTTAAACAGTTACTGTGTTTGGTTCCTGACAAAGTCCAGCGACTGGCTGCTCTTGCCACATCCCGGCCCCACACTGCGCAGACGGGCAGGATGGGGCGGACGGGGCGACGGACTCAGGGGGCCACAGACGGAGGGGCAGAGCCCTGTAGGAAACGTCTCTGGCCACGCACACATCAGGGCTGGGCAGGGATAGCGGCTGCCTGGAGCCCTCCCCTCCCGGAGCTGCTGCAGTTGGAAGGGGCTGGGGAGGGGGCAGCCGACACCAGCTAAACCCACGGAAGGAAGGGAAAAAACCCAGCAAATGTAAAAGCTGGCGAAAGCAGGCARCTTGTCCCTCTTGCAGAGGACATCAGCACAAGTGACCCTGCCATCTTGGTGTGCAGAGATGCCTTCCTTCCCCGCTTTTCTTTTTGCTCCAGCCTCCCCTTTCCATGGCTGTTCCCGTCCCCTTGCCACTGCTTCTAGTGGTGGCCCCCTTCTCCCTCCCTCAGTCGGCTGTTGGTTGTGAAGCCGGTTTTGCCATTAGCTGGAGTATCAATGCGAATATTGTCTTGGCGGGCTACGGCAGGCTGCTCCTGACCAGAATAACTCATTAAAAGGGACTCAGCCGATCTTTCCCAGCTTGGCACAAAGGGGCCCTTCTGCCGAGCAAACCTCAGGAGCTCATGGCCATGGTGCTGCCAACCTACTTCACACTATGGTGGCCTCCAGCCCCAAGGAGGAGGAAAGGGGTCAGTGCCTGCAAGGAGCCCTAAAACAGGTTCTCCACTGCACAGCCTGATTCTGAAGTGCAAATGTTTCTACCATGCATTGCAGCAAGGAGCAAGGCATTGACCCAGACAGCTTGGGCAATAAAAGATTCAAGACTTGAGCAAAGCAAGAGTAGGACCTGACTTCCCTCGACCTGCTGCTGGCTTTCCTGCAGAGAATTATTTGAACAGTGCAAGGTACCATGGATGATGGGATTAAACCCAACACAGCTGTAGTTAGGTGTCACTTCCCTTCTGTGTCTCATTCCTGATCAGAGCAGGCTGGATTGGACTCCTGGCCAGGGAGTGTAGCTGTTCAGCATATTCCCATATGGTTCCAAAAAATGTGGAAATAGCTGCACCCTCTGAAAGACTATGCCCAGCTCAGCAGAAGGTCAGTCAGGACATACAACCTTAAAGCTGGTTCTAGCAGTGACTCAAGGAAAATGCACGTGTTATGACTTGGATCCTTGTTAAAAGACACTTGACACAGGGCCTTGTGCAATTAAATGCAGGGGGACAAGAATCTGCGTTGCCTTCCTAATCCAATGGCTCGAGCCAATGCACCCTTCTTACCCACAGATGCTGCCAGAAGACTGTGTCAGGCAGCTCTACGCACTTCATTTTCCACTGAGCTGGCTCTTGTCCCTCTTGCTAAAGCTATTTTGAGTTCACCTGTAAGCCCAGGAGTTCACTTATGGTTACCTAGCCCCAAAACCTCCCCAGAGACCTCCTGGTGGGACAACCTGGCCAACGGCCTGTGGTCCCATAGCCACGGCAGGCAGGAGGAAGGCAGGTCCAGGGAAGTGGATTCCTAATCAGATCTGCTCCTTGTTTTTTGCCAGATAAACAGTTGGGTTCCTGGCAGACAGGCCCATCAACCTGCAAACGAGCACAGGACATGCTCTGCGAGGCCCCTGGGTGGCCCTGTGCCAGCACTGCCAATTACCCACCGTGCCAGGCAGAAGGCAGGGCGGGAATTCAGAGAAGGACAAGAAGGAAATTGGATGAAGCTGCAGAAAAGATYGGGAGACTGTGAAAGAGAAAGAAGGGAGGATTCGGGTATAGGCTTGGCCCAGAGATGAGGGGGAAATCAGAGCTGCTGGGTTAAAAAAGGGGCAGATAGAGAGCTGGAGAGATTGGAGATGCTGTCTGGTCCCATGCAGGAGATATCAAAAACTGGAGAAGAAATGCTGAGATAGCAGAGAGGCAAGGAGATGTTCAGGGAGTTGGGGGACGGTGATACACCCTGACATGCAGGCAAGCAGGATGCATGCAGGKACCTGGGGCGGGCACCGCTCTGCAGGTACATACGGCTTGTGGAGGGAGCTGGTGGGAAGTGTTGTGGAGTGGCTGCCACCTGGTCTGAGCAGCTTGCCCTTGAGGCAGGGGCTGCATGCTTCCCTGTCAAGTGGGAGCATCCTCCTCTGCTGCCTCCCACATTCACAAGGCTTTTAGGATTTCCAGGAGAACACTCTGGCCTTTTGGGGAAGGCYGGAGGACAGTTGTTGGAGAGTCCCCATGCTGAAAACTGTGGGGATGAGGCCATGCCTGAGGGAATGTTTCTAGGCACTGGGAGCTCCGGGCAGCCCCCWATGGGCCTCCCAGGGAAGGGTGAGTGTGGGCAGGGGGAGGAATGTCAGAGGTGATTAAGAAAGAGGTTTCCATCCATTACTTTGCCAAGTGGTTCCTTCGAGTCACTGGCTGGCTTTGTTCTCTCCAACATCTGTAAGAGATTATGGATGCCTTTGCAGCGGAGGACATGGACGAGATCTATAAATACCATGAGCTGGGGGTTACTGCTGTCAAGAGGCGAGCTCTGCCTGGGTGGCCTGGAGGCCAGGCAGCAGCCAGTTGTGGACAACAAGCTTGGGCAACACAAGCTCCTTCCCCACTGTGATGTTGGGGGAGATGTGACCAGTGGTGAGCTGGCAGGATGAGAGGCAGGACCTTCAGAAGCTGAGCGGCTGCAGGGCTAGCTGCAGCTGAAAGTGTGGCCAAGCAACCAGAGCACGATGCTGGGATGGGAACTCCTGATTGCCAGCCCCTGTGCTGGTACCGRCTCCCCTCTCGCCTTGAGCATGTCACATCATTTCACAGTCCTCATCTTAAACAGGACTGACATATCCCCTGTAAGGGGACAAGGGTCGATCAATATTTTTTTTGGCAAGGACTTTGAATAGGAATACTGTCTAAAGCTGAGATAATGCATGCCCAGATACCATGATGATGTGCACCATTTAAGAAACAAGAACAGAACAAGCTATTAATACTTGATCCATCCAACTTCCCTTGTCAAGACCATTCCCCCAAGACCAGGCTCTAATTCCTGACTCTACCCCACATCTTCCCTCCAAATATCGCGGGAATTTTTGTGGTTTGCACAATGCTAAAGCAGGACAAGCTGAATTCTCAGGTGACTAATTGCTTCAGCATGTCTTTGTTAGAGAAGCTTTTCCAATGAAAAAGGACTCTGATTTTGCAAGCTGCAAGAAGCCTAAAGATCCAGAGCTATGCTTACATGCTGTTAGCCACAATTATTCCCTCCCTCACGAAGGATTCCTGATTAGGGCTATTGCATATTCATCTGCAGACTAAGCCAAGCCTGGCTTTGTTTTTCAAGGTCGAGGATTGTATTTTGTTGGATTCAATTCCCATCCTAGASCTAGATTACAAGGCAGAAGAGGAGAAGGTAGCTGAGGTTGCTGGAAGCACTGAATTCTCCTAGTACTGCTCACAACACCCACCAGACATGCRCCAGACATGCCATGCAAACCAGGGATCCTCAGAGTCTTCGTGGGCTTGTCTCAGTGAGCCTGGTGGCTTCAAAACCTGTTGCAGATCACAGTCCTGTTCGGGTCAAAGAGTGGGGAACTTGTGAGTGGCCTTGGGGTGCAAAAAGGTGGGTGCTGGGTAGGATCTCAACCCAAAATATAAGTCCAGCAGTTGAGATTTAATAAGTTTCTGTTCCAAACCCTCCCTGGAGGCCCACCTATATGCCACCACAGAAGAAGGGATTATAGGGGGACTTGGCCAGGAGGGAATATTTCACAGAGGAACTTCAGCTACTCTCCCTTGCTGATTCTGACACTTAAAAAAAAAAAAAGAAAAAAAGAAAAAAGAAAAAAATGAAGAAAAAGAAAAAATAATTACTTCTCAGCCTCTAACCTTTCCAGCAAGTGACTTTGTAATAAATAATCCACATGTCTCTCCAGTGCAATCCATCAACAAGAACGCCTAATTACTTTAGACTCACTTTGAAAACCCTTCCAGTGCCACTTTCAGATAAATAAAAAATTAATGTGGAACTAAAGCAGTAAACCAAAGGAAGTTTCTCCACCCTCCCTCAGTTGTCTCCAGTTACAGCTGATGTCTGGAAGACTTAGATGCCTSAAGATGCTTCCTCTTGTCATGCTGAAAGGTGAGCATGAGCTGCAAGTTGAGGCACAGGGAAGTCAGCCATGCAGTATCCATGGGGAAACCCTCCTCCTGAGATGCAAATGCTTAGAGAAAAAGCTGCAGACAGACTCAAAGCAATTCTTGTGTCTGAAGAATTTTGCTTTGAACCCTCATTCTTTGGGAGGTTTGTTTTTTGTTTTTAAGAACACATTTTAGAGCTCTGGTTTCCTTCCTGGAATTGCTCATTGATCTCCACTTGCACTGTCCTCTGCATCATCACTTTTCCTTCTGTTCCTGAACTTAGAGCCATGAGGCAGGTCCATGTCCTGGTGTCCCTAGGGGCCAGCTGAGCTGACTTGCACTGTGCCACCCCTACCAAAGCAAAGGGGTGCTTGCTGTGCAATTTACATGACTGCTGAGGGAAAAGCTTTGCATCCAGGAGCTGTGGATCCTCTCAGCTCTGCTCAGAGAGCGATTCCTGTGAGTGCAGGGCCAGACACAGCAGCAGGCTCTCCGGGCAGGCTCAGGGTACTTACGGAGGGAGGGATGGTGCTGACCTGCAGAGACTGGAAGATGGAGGCAGCAGTGCCATGATGTGCCCTGACAACTCCTACAGAGACAGCAAAATGATTCATCATTCCTCTTCACTGTTAAAGAGTGTAGCAAGGTGCGGTATCCAAAAATGTTCAATACGGGAACTGAATGCCAACGGGTAGCACTTTTAGGGACATTCTTTGGAAGCGAGAAAAAGAAAAACAGCCAGGCCAGTTACATGGTCATGCTAAATATGGTGGGCATGGAAGAGAGTTGTCTCTAGGGCAGCCCACAGCATCCCCTACAATGGGGCATACAGCAGTAAAGCAAACAAGGTCTGGCTGTGGGGTYGTTAGAGTAGGGGTTGTTAGTCAGATGAATTTCATTACAGAAGAAAAAGTAAGTTGTTCTGATAAAAGACTCAGCCAGCCACCAAAAGGAATGGACTTTCCAGCAATCCTATTGCAGCAAATGGTCTAGCTATCCCTAAGGGAAGCGGCAGTGAGAAGAGGAAAGATGCTTAAAATATCTGGTTGTGCGAAGAGGTTCAGGAGCCACAGGCTCCCCCAGCACCCAGAGGTGCCAGGGCTCTGCCTCTGCCTCCCTGGCGAGGGTCACACACAGCAAGAAACAGTCACCTTGGTTTGCAAGCACTGGGGGCTACAGGTGTTGGGGAGCAACTACAAGCACCAGGGCAGAGCCCCTGCCCGATCTTGATTTGCTGGTGCTTTCATTTGGGAACCATATTTATTTGACCCTCTTTTTTATCTAGATATAGCAAAGCTACCTGTTTCTTGATATTTCTGGCAACAAAATTAACATTCAAAACACTGTGCCAGAATTTCATTTTGCAAAGAGTAAAAGTATTTCATGCTTTTGGCAGTTGAAGGCTGAAACCTTCTAAGAAGACTTCATTTACCTTTTCTTCCTCCTCTTTTCACCTTACTTCTCCATTCTCTTCTTTCTCTTCACTTCTCTGCACTTAGGGCCCTTGACAATACCCAACAAGCATTCAGAAGCTAAAAAACAAAAGAGAAGCAAAATTAAATAACTGAGAAAAACAGGCCCAGAACGAATAAGGCCTAATTTCACTGTAGGTTACCACAGCCGAGGCAGCAGTGTGTCAGGGGAGGAAGATGCTTGAAAAACCTCCACAAGAGAATTAATTAAACGAATTTCACTCTGCCAATTGTTTGTTATTTTTGCTGACCTCACCAAGTGGATTAATATTTAATTAGCCTTTAGGAGAAGTGGAAAGCACTTATTAACCTGTTATGTCAATCTGTCAGGCCTGGGGTCTCAGGACAGGCGCTGTTACCAGAAACAATAGAAATATCAAGGTCTGTTTCTTGCTGGCTCCAGCAGTTATCCCTGCTGGAGAGTGGCAGTCCAGAGGGGGATGGAGAGAGAGGACCAGTCAGCCCGAGCTGAGGTGCTCTGGTGGTGGGTGACCCGAATTCAATCGTCTTTAGAGGTGTGAGCRAGAGCGAGAGAAGCCACACACAAGGTTCCAGGTACAGGTGCAGTAACGCAATTATTTTAGGATGGAGGTAAGGTCTTTTCTAGTGTGATGCTGGTGACTAGGGAAAAGTTAAGAGTTTGCTTCATTTTCACTGATCAGAAAGACTGCTTCCTTTATATTGTGTTTATAATTATCGTAGTTCAAAATACTAAACCTGGTGTTGATATTTCCTAATCAATGTGGAGATGTGGTGGGGTTTGGCAAGGCGCACAAGGTCTGGATGAGCCTTCACTGAAGAAAAGCTCTAAACCAGGGAACAGGACAAACATATGCTGCAGAAGGAGAAATCCACTCCTACTGGTGACAAAAGTTGAGAGCATGCCAGCCAGCACCAAGCTTGCATAGAGCCAGGGAGCTTCATCCCAGGGTAGCTCACCACAGTGCTGGGTCTCATCCCAAACAAACAAAACTTTGGGMAACATTAAACCCTTAAGAAACATCTTCAGCAAAACAGCATGATGAATGCTGTGAACAAGTTTAGGAGACTAGGAGGAGTTTAGAAAGAGATAGTGACTAAAGTGGCCGAAAATCTTCTTTGTGGAAATTCTGCCAGACTCTAGGCACGTCTGTGAGTTAACATCCCAACTTACTGCTCTCTCTCTCTCTTTTATTTAAGAGCGATTGCAGAAGAAGAATTGCTTGGGTTAGGCAGAAATAAGGGCCAAGTCAAAGCAAAATGTCTATCTCCAAGCCTCCCCCAGTTCTGATGCCTTTGACTATCACACCCAGCTCTGGATACGCACTTTGAATTTGGCTTAGGGAGCCAAAATTAARGGTCAGGTGAAAATAACGCACCAGCTCTTTCTTAGATATTCAAAATCAGCATCCCCACCTTGGTTTTGCAATCTAACAAGAATACCAGAGAGATGCCAACCACCAYAAAAGCCAGTCTCCCAGCATGGGGAGAAACCTTCAGCAGAAGGCAAAAGCAACAGACCATATTCAGGAGAACACATGGCTGCCAGCAGTGGGTGTGAGTTTATGAGTCCCTTTCACTCTCTGCACGAGAGAGGCAAAACGAGCAAATGGAGGAGGGAGAGGGAGCACTTGGAGGTCAGCCTGGAGCTCTGGGGTGTCCTGCTGGCTGCTGAGCAGTGGGTCGTGTTCCCCCTCCTGCAATCTGCCACCATGCACCAGCTCTTGCAGGCCAATGCCATAGTGGCATGATCCAGCTCTTCCCACATCCACCCACCTCATCTCTGGAGGCCATGAGCTCTGCCTGCAAACGCTATCCCAAGGCTGCCCAGGCCAGGCGCCTGGACTGGGCACCACTGTTGCTGCTTTGTGACAGGSCACATCATTTATTATTATTTTTTTTAAATTAAAATCCTCCTGAGCTTTATTAAATAGGGATGCTGATAGGTAATTAAATCGCAACTTAATTAAATCTGCCTGCTCAATCCAACCGCAGCACGCTGGCTACTCTGCAATCCCTGCGAGAGGCGTTGTCAGCAGAGAACGGCTACAYGGATTAAACGCTGCCTTGTGCTTGGCACCCCCACCACCTTCCCGTCGGGGTACACAGTGCTGTGGCCATGTGGCACCAGGCTAGCCAGGTTTTGCAACCAGGACGGCCCCAGCCTTASACCGACCTGTGGCAGTGGAAGACCCTATGGGGACCTGACCCCACTTCACAAGTGCTTTTCAGGAGGCTGACTCTCTCCACCATGTCAGGAACACAGCAGGCCAGCACGAGGAGGTAGGATGGAGGGCTTGTGCCTCTCTGCTTTCAATACACATGAAATAAAGCAGTGGGCAGATGGGAAGTACTTCTTCCTTCTGACCTCTGTTTGCAGCTGGCATGCAGCRCCTTTACAGAGTGAAGGCCACAGCAAAGGTCTGGGAGAGCAGAGAGCGTGCAAGGCCAAGAGTCAAAGGGCTCGCTGGGGCACCATYTCCCTGGGTTGGCTGCTCCCTCACCGGGCTCTGCATTGGAGCAAGACCCACTGCTCACACGGACATTGAGCTCGGGTACTGGGCTGTCRGAGTCAGAAGAGAAGAAAGCCAGGCAGCGGCTCCTGCAAGGCCTTGCTCTTCCCAGTGGGTTTTGCAGAGGCGAGCTGGCACTGGGATGCGCTAGCCCTCGGAGGCCGGCTCTGTTCCCTGGAGTTTGCTGTGTTCTTGTATCTCCAGCTCAGCTGCTCTGAACAAGGGGCCAAAGGCAGCAACATGGAAAAACAACCAGAAGATCTTGCTAAACCATCAGTGTACACATCCCAAAGAAAATAGATGTCGGAAAGAGTTCACTCTTTTTCTTTCRTTCCTTTTTCATTTCAACATAGTCTCAGCTCGCTGCCTTTCCCAGACTTCAGATGCTTTAATTGCATTTTCCTGGGGCCTGGCAGCCAGCAGCAGCCCTTGATGACAGATGCTTTTGCTCCCCATTCCTCAGGCTTGCATTTGAGGAGACCCTGCTTTGTCTGATGGTGGCCCTGGGTCTCCGTTTTCTCTCACGGCACGTTTTTCTGATAGTGAAGGTGGGAACAGGAAAAAACTTCCTCTCTCCATCTCTGCATATGCTGTATCTCTTGTGGCAAGACAGGAATAGGGACAGCACAGGGCATGGGAAGACCTCCCCTGTTGTTTAGGACCTCATCTGTCTAGAAAGCAATTGCTAGAGAGATGTATCATCTCAAAGCTCTTCTTGATCAAACCAGAGGCTCACTATTAGTGGGGAGGTAGAAGACCCTGCCAGATAATGCTAAGATATTGTCACCACCTGCTTAACACCAGGTGTTTTTTATTTCTTTTTTAAAAGCTTTCAGCTCCTGAAGGCAACACAGTGAAGGATGCCTTTTTTTTTTTTTTTCTTTCTTTCTTTTTTTGGAGAGGAAGGGTTTAAGCCTTTCTCTGTCTTTAGTCAAAAGGTGACRTCTTTCAAGTTTCTGAAACAAAAGCAAAGAAACCCCAGGGTATCTCTTCATAACTCTTCAGTGATTACTGGAAGGTTTTTATGACACGGGCAGGGCACAATATGCTGCACTTGCCTCCAGGCCATGGACTCTAGAGCAGCCCAAGAGGACTGTGTGGCTCAGCATGAGGTGAGCACAACTCAGTGCTTAGCTTAGAGACTCTGAGCCTGGAGGCAGAGGTTTGTACAACAATACTGGAGTTTCCCTTTAAAAAAAGGCTCCTAACTATAGCACCAAGAACAACAACATAACTGACAGCAGGCACAAGGCTTTAAGAAATTCAAAGGCTTTTTATGGTCCTTTAATTCAKGAGAACTGCAGGCTCTCAAGTCAGAGATTTATCCTCATTTCTGAGTGCCTGGGGCTGGCAGCATCTATGGGGTACCCAGTGCCTTCTCATCCTCCCCTCTGCTGAGACATGTGCTCCCAAATCCCTCCCACAGCTGCTGCTCCGCTGTCCTCACCCAGGCTGCCAGGCAGGAGGAGATGCAGAGCTGGCCATTCTTGGGAGACCTCCGGGAGGGAGAGCCAAGCCAGACAAAGCAGGCAGTTTTGTACCTCTAGAACATCAAACCAAACCAGCAGCCTAGCCCTGAAGACTGGAGCTGAGAAACCCTTCTAGACCTTCACTATCAGCTCACAGCAGCCTCCCTTCCTTGTCTCATTCTCCTACCTGACTACAAGGCTGTTTAGATGTGAAGGTCTTATCCTGCCTCTCTCAGCTCTTCATCCCCAGCCAGACACATAAGGCACAGAGCAGACCCCCATGAGACAAATGACCCAAGATGCACAGGTTCTTACTAGAATATCCACAGCAGAAAGGAGAAGGACAGAAGAGGTAGGCAGGCAGGCCTTTCCAGAGGTAAATGAGAGAGCAGATATTCAGAGCCTGTATCCCTATAGCTAYAGGGCTAAGGGAAGACCCTCTTCCCCTTGTCATCTTGACACCGTCTGTCCTCCTTTGCCAGTTCTAGCTCTTTCCTCGGGTGAGTTCTTTCATAACATGCTGGTAACCAGCATTCCTTCATTCCTTCATTCTCAGCAGCTGGCCAGACTTGCACCCAGGTTCTTCCTCTCTGGTTAACACCATTATCCCAAGCTGTGTCAATCAGAGCACCAAGCAGTCCTCCAGGCTAGGGCATGGTTAATGAACATTATTAGGGTAATTCTTCCTACCCTCTCCACCTTTCCTCGCTTGGAGGCTGTGGAGAGACATTTAGCATTAAACCCTAAAACCCGTACTTAGTGTTTGTGGCATATTTACTTATCTTCTTAGGATATGACTCTGAAAAAGAGAATCCTATCCTTGTCTCAAAACACTGTCCTTAGAGGATAAAAGTGCTTCCTGGGTGCTAAGGAGAGGTGAGCTTTCCTGACTGGAGGTTGGGAAGGCATTGGCTAGGCCATAGCAAGATGAGATAGAATCAGAGAATGAAGGTATTTCCTTTGCACTTACGGAAGACTTCTGAAGAGCATTTTACAAAGTCTGCTTTTATGTTGCATCTCTGATGGTTGTTTTGCTCACAGGTAAAATAGCCACTACTGCATGCTACCGCTTGAGCTTCTACTGCAAACACAGGCCTCTTCGCAGCCCAAGGAAGACCCTTGAGTTCTCCTTTGGTCATGGAGCCCCACAGCGCACACATCCTCCTTTTTAGGAAGGTGTCCCACAGTGCCCACCACACCACTACTGGAGTTCTCCAAAATTTGAAGATCAGAATGAAGACAGTAGGGAATGAGGTTCCTTGGGAATGAGGTAGAGACCACAGTAATGCTGAAAAGAGAAAGGTCCAGTGAACTTGGTGGTGACTTTACAGCAATACCCATATAGCTCCAGGTATGGCTCTGTGRGGAAGGTGCATGTAGTCCTGCAGGACATTGGTTGCTCAAGGGATGGGAGCGTTCGCCACTGCAACATCCAGCTCACCACTGAGAGCTGGATGTTGCAGGACTGTGGGAACACAGCTCTTTTGACCTGGCAGCCAGGTATTTGAGCCCAAGTCCCCACCCCAACRATCCGCCAGAAGGTAAAGGAAGAAAATCTCCCCAAAAGACCAGAGGTAACAGCATATAATGAAAGGCAAAACCCCAAAGAGATGGCCAAGCTACAGGGAGCCAGTTCRAGGGCCTGGTTTTTATACAGTCAGCTTTAGAGAACAAATCCCTCATCTGCTTCTGCCTCACAAGTGGAGGAGTGAAAATCCTACCAAGATTAATGTTTAATGCTTGAGTTGTCAGGCAATGCCCTGGGTCGGGATGCTTGGATTCCCCACACCTTGGTTGAAAGAGACTGGTACCCGAGCTCAACCAGCATCCATACCGGATATTAGGGATGACCCTACTCTCAGGCAAAGGTCAAGGAGGGGTTGCCAAGTTCATGACTCCCCACATCATTTGCCTGGGATTACAGAGTGTTGTGCGCTGGGGCTGCAATAACAGATGAGTTGTGTCTGTATCTGCTGGGGCGTGTGAAACTTCAAACCTCCTAATTGTTTTAGGGCCATTGAAGTGAGCTGCTGGAACATGGCATCGGGCAGGGCAGTCAAGAGAAAACGCAGCTCATTCCCACCGCTGGGTTTGTATTTCTGCTCCTGTTGAGTATGAATGTGTCAGGGAATTGCCTTGCTGCAGTCCCACACATGGCAGCCTCAGCTCCCTACTGGGAAGAGACAGACACAGAAGGAGAGAGGGGGTCAGCAGCCCAAGAAACAGATGGAGACACAGCCTGGGAGATGAGAAAGGGCCTTCATGAAAAGAGAGAAACAGGCAGACCCCATGACACACAAACAGTTATAGAGCCTGACTTGCTCTCTGAAACAAAGATCATGTTAACAATGCCACCGATGGAAAGCCCTCTTTCCATTTTTCTGCTACCAGTGGTTTTACCTGGAATACTTTCACCATTGCGAGTTCTTGGCCTTACATTTGAAGGGTTACTTTGAAGGCCAGGCAAAGGCATAAACTGGGATGGGAGTGTCTACAAAAGGCTCTTTGCTCTCAAAATTAAAGTGGAATGGAAAGGGAAGACAAARATGGAATGGATTATGTACTGGGATTCCTTCATACACAATGGGACATCATCTTAGCAGGCATTTATGAAAGTATTGGTTGTACTTGTTCTTCAAAGAGGTCTGTTGTATGTAAAATGATGCAATCATGTACGGTCATTCATGTTCGCACTARATCTCCTCTTCTGCACACCTGCCTCCTTCCCATCTAGGAGTTTCCCAGATCTCTCCCTATTCTCTGAAACCAGCCTGTTCACTGCTGCCTTTTGGCTTTTCCCTAGACAGCTCTGTAAAAGCCACTCAAGCTTCTAGGCATTCCTTGAATATGGACAGTTTTCCAGAAGTATTTCATATAGGTTTCCAAACCTGTGGCTCTGGGGCAGCCTCTCACCTCCAACTAACTAATAGCAGTTTCTCAGTAGAAGTTTTATTAGCAGCAGTGTGCGACACAACTTCATTTTTTTCTGGAAAATAATGGGAAGTTTCAAAAGAACTGCTCTGATCAGTCCTGATCTTTGAAACTTAGAGAGAGATTGCTGATGAACCTACTTCCATCTCTTGAGAACAGATGTGTGCAGAATGTCTCTGTCCTCAAAGAGGCAATCAGARAGATTAAGTGACTATAGATATTTACTGAACGCCACAGCCAAAAGCTTCTGGATAACCAGGTAACCAAATCATGCTTCTGGATCTCTGAAAAAGTTCTAATCTGTATCTAAACGTCACTTTTGTCCCACAGCAGAG
This sequence comes from Rhea americana, assembly GCF_003343005.1. NCBI lineage: Eukaryota > Metazoa > Chordata > Aves > Rheiformes > Rheidae > Rhea > Rhea americana. The sequence goes on along the minus strand of NW_028185039.1, from coordinate 2,001,352 downwards.
GGCAAATCTATTACATTCTGACCCAACAGTAGGGAGAACTAGGGTTTAGATCCAGAAAAGAATCCTACATTTTGAAGTGCGGCCCTTCTCTTCTTTGAAATTTTGACAGATTGTTTGTTTTTTATTCTTTTATGTGTCCCAGGTGGTACTGGGACATGTCAGACCACAGGGCAGCTTGAAGTTATGGGACAAACCATAGGTAACTTGGCAGGAGAACATTAAAAATCAAGAAGAGGAAACTATAAATTCAGAGTGTAACCACCATAAAGTAGTCTCTTAATTCCCAGTCAACCTCTTAAAACCRTAGATAGTTCTTCCCCTGGCCCACAGGATGCCTTTCCTTCCCCATAGGGTGTCATGTTATGGCTTGGACAACTGAATGCTACAGAAACTGTGATCATGATTGATTTCACATGTGTTACAAGACCTGATGGAGGTTCTGGCCTTTCACACGCTGGACTTCTCTTCTCTGCACTATCAAAGGCTTSGTGTCTCATGGCCCAGCTTCATTTCTCACTGGCTGTTGAAGGACTTCATCTCATCCTTTCTGATTGGTGAAGATGATCTATCTGCCTGTAAAAGCGGATACAAAAAATAACCCTCAGTCAATCCATCTGTCAGTGCTTGTAGTGAGCTGGAAATCAACTGCAAGTAACTGACGTGGCGACATCCAAGAATGTTTACCAGGCTTATTTCTGGGAAAGTAACAAACACCAGTAACAAAAACCTCTCCTCCTCTCCTTCTTGTCTCCTCCCAGGGTGACAGACCTTGGAGAAGATGCATGTGAGGATGGGATCTTCTCTCCAGGAAGCTGCAACTGGCAGACAGAGTCCTAAACTTCCCTTTGCTCCACTACACCTGGTTCATGGAATAGCTACATTTCTGTGTTCCTTCCTCTCAGCTAGCAGTGAAGTTGTCTCTGCAGCTAAAAAGCGCTAAAGGGACTAAATCTCATTTACAAGAGTCAATTGCATTTATGAACTTAAATCTCACAAGTTTTCCTTCTACTTTGTTACCTTAACAGTACCCTTTTCTCCCAGCTAGGCCAACGTCTTCTCATTTGTACTTCACATTCGGCCCATTTACCCTCCTTCTGGTTACCTTTTAACTAAAGATCGCTGCCCAATTCTCATTCTTGGTCATGCTTTAAAGGCTGGTGTTTGCTCTGTGAGACGCGAACAGGAAACACTCAGTTCTCATCTCCATTTAGCTGTTCACAGCCCTGTCCCCTGCTGAGCCAAACCAGTGCTCTCCCAGCCCAGCGGCACATCTGCCTGCTCCCGTGACCGCAGGGTCAAGCGCACTGTAAGCTGAGGATGGGAAATCAGGCCTATTTCTTGTGAACCTCTGACTAAGGAAAAGAAAATGTTTTTTTGAGGGAAATGACTCACAGCAATTAGTTTCTTGTTTTGCCTGAAAAAGAAAAGAYGCATGGTAAGTTACAAGTGAAATGAAAGCAAACGCAGTGGAATTTATTTAAGATGGCAGCTTTTTTGGGGAGAGGGGGAGGAAGATTTTTGCCAGAAGGCACTCCATTCATCTGGCCACCTTATCTTCCTTATTGAATATCACCTGTGATATTCTCATTCTGTTTCTGAAACTATTTATCTTCACTGCTTCTCTCATAGGCCTGCGTCTCTGATGAGGCTTTAGTTCTAGTTTACCCACTGTGGCAGTAGAAAACTCAAATTCAGAGTTTTCTTGTAAAGGTACACTTATGTAAAACCTACTCCTATAGCTGAGAGGAAAGTTTTTCTGATATCAAATATTAGCTAATGTTACAGAGTTGAGCATTTACACAGTGAACATCCAAAGACTGAATAAAGTCAGGGAAGATTAAACAGAAAGGCACAGTTTTGAAAGCCAGAAACAACCGGAGTCAAGCACAGCAGAGCAGGATACTGGTGCTGGGAAAATAGAGCATTAAGTGAAAAATGGTGAYGATAAATGGAAAAGGGGGATTGGCAGACTGAGAGGAGGAAAAAGACAGAGGAAAGATAGAGAAAAAAATGGCACAGTAGCTAGAAACAAGAAAATAAAGAATGAAGCTGGTCTTTGTAGAACAGCAAAGACTTTGCACARCTTTTCTGAATTTGGATGTATTACAGAAGACTGTAGAAGAAGACAYGCTGCCTGAATACCATCAGTAAAGTAAGGGAACTGTAGATGGATGTTATCCATCCAGGGATGGCTGAACCTTGAACGTGTGGGTTTCTCAGTGAGTGAGGCCTGCACCAGCAGACAACATACACTGGGTGCTCACTAGCATGTCCCAAAGCATATTGGAACCCTGTATTTCCCGTTAGCTGGTGTTACCTGCTGCTATCAATGATTTTTTTCCCCTGAAGCAGTTGCTGGCAGCTGGYGGGGACTGCCATGTGTGCAGAGCACATTGTCTCACAAGTCTTGAAAAGCGTGGAGGCCTCCCAGCTGCCCACGAGCACGAAGCATGCTCCTTCTCCAACACCAATCCCAAGAGAAACAACTGAAAGGAACACCGGAAGGTCAAAATGCAATTAAAAACAATGAGACTTTTTTGCTACTTAATGGGTGCAAAGGAAAGAGGGCCTGCCTCCTAGGTCATGCCTCTCTCACTCATTCTACCTGCCACTGACTTTCTCCTCAGTCCTGCTCTCCTTCCCTGTCATGGCTTTCATGGTCCTCCTCTTTTGTAACTTCAGTCCCTCAGATATCCAGGTCCAGCAGTTAGGGGACAATTAGGTAAATGTGTAAGTTTGGAGGGAATTTACACCTCCTGTTGCCCTTGCAATGAATTACCATGGCTGTTAATGGGCTGGTGCCCCAGTGCCTCGTAAATCGTGCAACTGAGGCCAAGCAGTGACGGGCGGCTTTGATCTGGACACGCTGCCCTGCTATGAACAGGAAAAGGAAGAGGTAATTTTTTATGGGTTACTACTCACTCCAGCTTCCAAGTTTTCCACTCTGCTGAAACTTTGACAGTGCCTAATAATCCATCAGCAAGGCTTTCCTTGCTCTGCTTCCACTCCATTACCACCTTCGTGTTCCCATTTAGTTTCTTTCACACGGACCCCGGAAAGGTTTACCATCTCCCACCACTCCAAGAGCAGCCTGGAGGGTAGGAGCAAGAACTGTGGTCACCCCATACATTTCCCCAGAATAGAGGAGTCAAGAGGTAAAAGCTGAGATGAAGGGAAGGAGCCAGCTCATGTCTGCAAAGTTGGGAAGAAACTTTCACCCAAGAGGCCACATCTGGAGTACTGTGTCCAGTGCTGGGCTCCCCAGTGCAACAGACACACAGGGCTACTGGAGCGAGCACAGCAGAGGGCTACTAAGATGATTAAGGAGTATCTTTCATCTGAGGAAAGGCTGAGAGAGCTGGGACTCTTCAGCCTGGAGAAGAAAAGCCTGAGGGGGGATCTTACCTGTGTCTACAAATATCTTAAGGGAGAGTGTAGAGAGGATGGGGCCAGACTCTTCTCAGTGGTGCCCAAGACATGATGAGAGGTAATGGCCACAAACTGAAACACAGGAAGTTATGACTGGACATGAGTGAAAAACTTCTTTCCTGTGATGGTGACTGAACACCTGCACAGGTTGCCCAGAGAGAGGTTKTAGAGTTTCCTTCCTTGGAGATATTCACAACTATCTGGACACAATCCAGGGCAAGGTGCATTATGTGACTCTGCTTGAGCAGTGGGGTTGGAYGATCTCCAGAGGTCCCTTCTAACCTCAACCGTTCTGTGATTCTCTGTGTGATCCAGTGCCCCATTACCTGCAGAGAATAAAGACACTGTGTTCAACATTAAAGCTAAGCTGGTTCTTCACCACATAGTGGAGTGCTATTTTCCCTGCTTTTAACAATGTGCCTTCACATTAGCAGYCCTTTGGATGGGGATTGTCTCTTACTCATGTATAGTGCCAAACCCCACGGGTTCTTGCTGCTTTGCTCATCGTATCAGGCTGCCTTTGTGCTGGCAAGAGAAAAAGTCATCATGAGGGCTGGCTTGAAGCACTCCTCTGACAGCTGTATGGATGGAGCTGAAAGGCTTCCCCTTCCAGGGAGCTCTACCATCTGCTGTGAGCAGCTCTCCACTCCCGAGCAGCATTACCCTGCACACCTGGATGTCCCTCATTCCCTGGAGAAAGCTCTCCTCCCTTGTTGGGTCTTGCCACTATGGGAATACCATTTGGTTCAATTTAAAAAGAATGTCAGTCCGCCAGCCCAGAAACCCCTTCACAGTGGAAATTTTGGAATCTGAGTGGGAAACAAAGAGAAAAAACAGCATTACTGATTCTCTGAGTGACTGCAGACATTTCTCTAAATCCCCATGCCTAAAAGGGAGATGACGAGGCTCACACCTACCAGAGAGGGACCAGTTCGGACACTGAACAGTTGGTGTTATCTGTGAAACACCGAAGTGCCTGAGAGGGAAAGCAAATAGGAGTAGTTACTTCATTGCTGAGGTGTCACATGATCCAAGAGAGAACAAAAATACATCTCGGTGATGGAATTTAGGTCTGCTAATCCTCTCTCTTAGGGTCCATTTGAGATGCTCTAGAGTATCTGCCATGCTGGAAGAGGATGAATTTCCTGTAGGTCTCTTCTCACATCTGCCAGCTGAGCCTTGTGTCTTGGATACTTTAAGATATAGCTCAGTTGGTTAGAGTGTGGTGCTAATAATGCCAAGGTCATGGGCTCAGTCCCCGTATGGGCCACTCGCTTGAGGGYTGGACTAGATGATCTCCAGAGGTCCCTTCCAACCTTACCAATTCTATGATTCTATGATATCTCAAGTAGTGCACTACATTTGGGTACCTGAGCAGAGGAGTCCTTTGTCACCAAATGTTTCTTCTCAAAAGACTGCAGCTTACATTTATTCTCCAAGCTCATTTTCCCTCATGACAGGTCTTTCCTTATATCTCCTATATATTAGACCAACRCATTTTGTGCATTCCATCTTACACATTTTGTCTTCTGAGTGGTACAAAATCCCTAAAAGTGCACTGTTTTCTTAGACTAATGAATTCTTTGAGGGGTAAAAATCACCTCAGTAATAAATCCAAACTGTGAAGGCTTGATGTATCTGTTTTTCTGTTCGCCTCCACTGCTGCTAGACAGAATTAGCCCTCACCTAATACAGAGTGCAGACTTGATACAACCTTGTTTAGCACAATTGGTTTGAATCCATTATATTGACAATATCAATTTGTGTAATTCCTGCATTAGGATTTTGTACTAAACTGTATTTGAAAGGAGCTGTTGACCTTGATTAGCTCTTTAATTGTGGTTAAAATTCAAAGTAATTCAGATACCAGCCTTGACTGTGGAAGGAAAGGACCACGCCATGTGACAGTGTAGTCAATAATCGCTAAGTTCCCTACTGACAGAGTTACCGTGTTTTATAGGCTCTGGGTCTCACCATCGCCTTAGTGCATCCATTTCCATTCACTTTGACTGGGCCCTGTGGGCTTTACCTCATGGTGTGTACAGTAAGAGCAGACACTCTAGATATAGCCTCCTGGAAATATTTCAGCTGGAGCCATCCTTCCAGCACACAACAGCCCCCACCTTCTGCAAGCAGGTAGGATTTTTCTTTGCTTCTCATCAAGATGTAACAGTCCTGTGTACTATGCAATGGTTGCTCAGAAATGGATAGGATGAGGTGCTCGCTATCTACAAAGCTAAATCTTAGTTGCAAATACTGCCTTACTCACTTTCCAGTCTCTCAGCAGCAGAAAGAAAATAAGAACATTATTAGAACATATTAAGAGGCCCACATGGGCATGTCAGTGCCCAGATATCTGCAGAGAATTCTTAAGAGTGTTATGGGCATCCAGGAGAAGAAATGGACAGGCTTACTGCCATTTCCGCAGGTGCAAAACTCTCACTGGAACTCAACAGGAGCTGCATGCCTAATGCCTCAGGTACAACAGCCACATGCCTTGAGGTGTGCCTATATGGAAGTGTTACGAGTGAAAAATGCCAGGTATAAGAAAAGGCTGTTTCCAGGACTTCCATGTGTCGAAAGGGAAAATGGATGGGACGAGACCCAGGGAGGAACCCTTTTAAGTCAATGAGGAATTGTGCCAGAGAACAGCAGAAGGAGCAGTTCAGCAGGAATTACAGAGAAGAAAAAAAAATCTGGCAAGAGATACGACTGCAGAGATGGAGCACTTCACTTTGGGGGAACTGAACGTTTCAATTAAAAATGACAGAGCCATGATCCTTTAAGAACAGTTGGATTTTAATAAATTTGTCATAAATGGAGGCAGCTCATATCCTCAAGACCAGAGAAACTCTCTGCTCTTTGGAGATCATGTGTTCTTCTGGATCCATGTCTTTCTGGCATCACATGGGATTGTTAGCCACAGATCAAAGAAAGAAAGCACAAAAAGGCCCACCAGGCATCTTGTGCTACATATGCGTGACAAAACAACATAATGACGAGGTACACGTAGGGTCTGACCAAGGCTCTCTTGCCATAGCAGCTGGGGGTAGGTTTAATAGACTGGAAGAGGGGAAAGAATGGAGTCATGGCAAAAGAGACGAGAAAGAGCAGAATGCAATGAATGCAATATCCAGAGAAGAAGAGACAAAGACGTATGGCAAGGAAAGGAGACAATTCATAGAAAGGAAGAATAAACTAGCAGTGGAGAAGAAGAGACTGAGACAAAAGAATAGGCCGTGAAGAAGACGAATGTCAGAGAGAGGAGGGGATGCAGAAGGCAAATGGAGAGGAGTTTGTGAAAGACAAGAGTAAAGGAGTGAAAGTACAGACAGAGAGGGAGGGAGCGAAAGGGGAGGGAAAAACACACCCTTTGTGCCTGGGAAAAAGACAATAAAAGTCTCGGACTCCTGTCACGCAGGACAAGCCCAGCACTATTTACTGTTTGCTCATTTAACCTGGTTAATTTTTAATAATGTTGAAATTTTCATTTTAATAATTTAAGTAAATTATTTATTAAACCACAGGATAAAGGGATCATAGCAATTATGAATTGACAGTGTTACCTGAGGCTCATGAAAAGGTAAAGGGTTTTGCAAAGTCCTTGTTATTGGATAAACATTAAATTAGTAACAACTTCACATCCAATTCAAATTACCTTCTTCTAAGTGTAAGACTGCTCTCTCTCAGCCTCTCCTGGAAAAGAGCACAGTGGGCAAAGGGGGCTGTGGGGAGCCAAGGCTGGCCTATGCGAAGCTGGGTTTGAGGATGTTTCTCCTAGATGTCACTAATGCAGGAGTGAAGCAGTCTTTCCATCAAAAGAGGGCAACAAGGTGACGCTCACTGTTCTGATAATGCAGAAAATAATTTTAAAAAGGCATTATAATAGTAAGAAAAGATGGCAGGTTGGGTCTTATCTGGCTCTGACTATCAGAATGGTGATGGCTTTCCCAGCACAAAAAATGTCAACAGCAGTTTACTATTCCTTCTTACCTAGTGCATGACTCACAAGTCTRCGATACACGAACTCCCCAACCAGCTTGCTGACCACAGAAACTGAGCTGTCTGATGCCACCTGCTTTGTTAAAGGGTTCCTAAGAAAACATGGATGTGGTCCTGAAAGATCCTGAGGATGTGCCGCTCCTGGTGACTCAAAGTTCAGTTGTCCCCAGGGAGAAGTCTAGGCAGAAAGCTACGGCCTGCACTCAGATGAAAGCAATCTTGGTTAAGCAAAAGTTAATGGTCTACATTCAAAATAAAATCTTAAATATTTGAAAGAGTGGAAATGTAAAGCTTCAAAAACATCTAGAGATTGTACTATACAGATATTCTCTGACATAGTAAGAATTTTTAATCTGGAAATGGGAGCTGGTGAGAAATGGCAAAAGAGAGAATAGGACTAGATTTGGAACCTGAAGGCCCCGGTCAGCAAAGTACGGCACCACTTGCCCAATTTTCAGAGTCATTGTAGACCCACAGAATTCAAAACAACCATCCATAACTTTAATAGCAGTCCCAGAGCCAAGTTTGCGTTTTCATATTTTGTGATGTTTAATTTTCAAGCATTTTGTTTTAATTACCAGTTTCCAATCATTTTAATGTTAGCTCTGAGTGCCTTTCCTGCATTTTCTTCTCAATAATTAAAACTTTTTAATAACATTACTTTCAATCAAAGAATTTCAATTTATCTTCTAACTTAGCTCTGTCCTTATAATTTTTTTTCCCCTGGGAATTTACTAACTTTCAGTAAAGGAAATAAGTATTTCTAAAGAGGGTTTTATTCCTTCCAACATTTTGAGAGTTCAGTTTTCTTGAAAACATTATTTTGAAAAGCATTAAGACATATTTAGATTCCTAAATATTTGTACATAAGATAATTCACATATAACTGTGTTTTCCTTCTTTTTCATTTAAATATCAGTAACCACTGATCAACATGTGAAACCAGTTGTTAAATGAATGTCCCACAGACTTGAGAAAACTCCACCTCAGTTTTGAAAATAGCTTCCTCCTATTTTTGTATCATGCCAAACACYTGAGCAAATAGAACATATTAACTGGAAAAATAATGTTGACCAACATATACAATAGTGAACTAACACTTAATTGAACTGTAAGGCCTATCTGTTTTATAATAAAATAAAATAGTCTCATTTACAACCAACTGAAAACAAGGGAAAATACAATTCTTCAGAGTGTCTAAACCSCATGTGTATCTAAAGTTGCCAGTCTCCAGAGTTTATAAATTGCCAGAGTTTATAAACTCTGGAGAGCTTATGGCAGTCTCTCCAAGGGACATGCATACTTTAAAAATAAAGTCAGAGAGAAACCTTAGAAACTTGTAAGTACCMGAAGACAGAGTAAATAAATATGAATCACTAAGATCTCACTAATATGCTAAAGCACTAGTCAGCACTGTAGACAGTCCATTATAACTGGATCAACATATTCCTGAGAATATCGTATTAACTAAAAACAAACAAAATCATCAAAGTGCCTCCCCTGGGTATCTCAGCTCACCTTGCTCCTCTCCCTCGATCTTCCCTCAGCTTCTCGTGTCAGGAGATCAAGTGATAAATTAAGTGACAAATATCAAATGTAAAAACTTTTTGTTGTTGGGAGTTGATGACCGAAGAAAACATATCAAAGCTAACCACAGAACCTGGGCAGTTTTTCACCAGAAAATGTTAATTCCACAACACCACAGAGTTTGCTAGGAATTTATCAGTGCTGAATTTTTCAAAGCAAATCTACCAGAATCTTTAATTCCAGTAAGGTCCAAGAGTATGTTTCAAATTAAGTATTTTGGGGGATTGTTAGTGTAAAAAACACAGTATTACAAGGTATATTACATCTGTGCCAAGATCATAACATTATAGGCTATTTTAAGTTTCTTCCTTTCATAGTCTGTTTTAAAATATTGGCTTTACATTCCAATTTAGGGCAATGGAAATTTCAGAATATGGAAAATTCCCACAGAAAGCCTGAGTTTCTGCTAGTTCAAAAACCAATGCAATGGGAGTTGCAATGAGAGCTGAAGTTACAACCTGAAATGGCTGCCGTGAAGTTGCAGTCCTGGGAACCAACTACTTCTCTCAAGATAAAAGAAACATCCAACTCTGAAACCTAAACTGATTAGATGTATGGTTATTTACACTTTCTAACTTCCTTTCTCCAAAACTTCTCTTCCATCTAAATTAAGGTAATTTGGCCTTTTCAAGTATTCCCCTGTGCAAACACTAATTACATCCTGGGCAGCTAATCAGCCACGGTGGAACAAGCTTCCCAGTGGGTGATGGGTCCATCAGCCCCTCAGAAGGCCTTGGAGGATGGAGGAGATCCTCACTCTGGAAAGTATCTCTATCTCATGCCCTTTTCTTCACAGTGAGTGTTTTATTTTCAACGGTAGCTGTAGACCAAGGAAGGTTTTTGCAGATTCACAGATCTGACTGAGTATATAATATTATCTGACATTTTTCCTGCTGCAGAAGAGAGGCCATCAGCTGTATTTTGAAGCTCAAACTAGGATGAACACACCAGGGCAGGCAGCAATTAATAACAAAGCGTGATTACTTAGAACAGCTCTTCCCAAACTCCTCACTGAGTAGCAATAACAAGTTGCTGCTTGTGTTCTTCCATCTCCCATCACTTCTTTGAGCACTCTCTAATACCTAAGTTAAATTGTTATTTTTCAGGAATGGGGTCTGATCCAAAGCCTAAATAAAGATGAAAGGAAGCCTGCTATGGACATCCATTAGCTTTCATTCAATCACACGGGAAGATGCAAGGATGTACAACGAAATTACGCATGGATCCCACCTGCAGTACCAYGTAGCCTAGGTAGCACACTCAGTTTCTTTGCTGCCAAGGGCTTCCACAGTGCTGTGGAGGAGCTTTGTTTGGCCAGTGCCGTTGCTTCCCCTGGCAGAGGGGCCCTATTTCACAGGCTCTGTAAATGGCACCCTCCTCCTCCAGCTTCCCTCAYGTTCCTTGCTCAGGCCAGAGGCAGCCTGACAGGGATGCTGCAGAGGTTTGCCTTTATTTTAAGTTGCCAGCCAACTGTTTCCTCCTCTTTTTTTTTTATTATTAAAATTAAAAAAAAATCCCTCCCCCTTCTCCGTCCCTCCCTGCCATGTTCCCAAGGTGCCAACTAATCTCCGATGCCCAGCTTGTACACAGCCACCTCTAATTGCTCCTGCATTTTCATCTGGTGTAAGTTCAGCCATAGCTACAGCTGCCCCTCTTCCCCCCGGGAATTCACACCTTCATTATCACTCTTTACTGCAGAGCCGTCCGCAGGCTCTCGGCTCCTAACAGCAGCTCCGATAAAAAATAGAGCAGCTTTTCAGTGGTTTCAATTTTAATTACCAGCATCAAGGCAGCTCGCATTCTCACCAGGCTGTTTCGCACTAATTAAAGTGAGGAGGAGTTTATGGAAGGGACACCAACTCCACTTCACTCCCTCATCTATTATTTACAGACAGTAATACAAATAATTTCCAATTTAAACAGTCTGAGCTGGCCAGCAAAGAGGAGGGAGAGGTGGGGAGAACACTAGGCAAGGAGAAACTCAAATAAAGAGCAGAAACTAAGAGGATGAGAAGGAAAACCAACTCCCAGTGCCCTCTAGTGGGACGATTTCTTGAGGGGTCCCAAGGTCAGAGGTCTGAATGTGCCCAGGAGACCCAAGGAGGTGTCAGACACTGGTTTCTCCTAGTTTGGCCTCACCAGTGACCTTCAATGATAGGTCTAACCATTTTAGAAAAGGGTCCAGTTTGCTTGAGGCACTGCAGGTCTTCCCCTTTGGGCTGAGGTTCGTCCCATGCTGTTCATCCGCAGTGATACTTTATCTTTCCCATCGGGAGYGCAAGATACTGGTAGAAACTAGTCCTGAAACTCCAGCCCAGGAGGGCTGGTGCTCTGTAGTCAGCATGAAGCTTCCTGAGGGGGCTTTGACCCTGTGGGCTGTGCCAGCGTTGATCTTCCAGTTGAACACAAAGGCACTGCCCCAGCCTAACGGGATGTGAAACCATGGAAATGCTGAGCTGCAGACTCAAAAACCAGAGATTTCTGGATGTTCAGGAAAATTTTCCTGTCTAGGAGATGGGCTGTCCACAGAGATGCTCAGATAACAAACTCCAGGCCCTGCAATTCATCAGTGGACGTAAAGAGTTTCCCAGGGCCTAGATTATTTTCCTGCCCTGTTCCTCTCTCCCTAGAAAAGAAACGATCACCATTTCTCAGACTGGTTTCAATTGGTCTCTTCCAATTACACAATGTAACACATGCCAAATTTGGAAGTTTCATGGATTTGTAGTGGAATAGAAGCACCTAGGATGGGCCAGCATGGAGGTAGGTGGTACTCCCCTAAATAATCCAACTCCTGTAAATGGAGAACCTTTAAGACTCCCKGCACAACAGATTTTATCATGTAAAGCAACTAAAACACAAAGCCACGTTGTTTTGTGTGTTCCTGTCGGCACATAGGAGGCAATCAGTATTACTGAACTTCTCCTACAGCTCTGATCTTTACAGGGCCCTGAAATGATGTTATCTGTGGGTCACATTCAGATTTCACTTAAACCAGTGCTGATCAGGAATAACTCCAATAAGACCAGGGTTACCCTGGATTTACACTAGGMTAAGGCAGGTAAGCCTAAAGATCAGTAACTGAAGGAGAAGAAGTTTCAGCATAAATGATATTACTACRGAAAAGCAGCTTGATCGAAGTACAGGTTTTGAATGTTAATCACCATAGGCTTCATCCAGCATCTGTTTAAGTCAAAAGCAATATCCCATTTTCTGCAGCATCTCATGATTAGATCAACGTCAGGTAAATACTCAGCGACTAATTCATCTTTCTCTTGTATCTCCTCTAGAGTGAGTGTGTAAAGTGCCTGGGACTGTATGAAGGCAGTCCTGATTTATGCSTAGGTGCAAAGGAGAATCAGGCCCTACGTTCTGCTTACTGGGAATTCCAAGGAATAATAACGGCATTTGGAGCACTTTCACCTTGAGGTCATTGTTTCAGAACTGGGCCAGGTTGGCTGCGAGTGAAAGTCATTACCRAACAACAGCTGGTCGGTGGCCTTGTGAAATGAGTCAAGGTCTTGGGTATGATAAAAACTTCTAATGGTACAAGAATCATAGAATCAGCTATTGCACAGATTCTTTTAACAAATCTACTGACAGTTTCCAGCTGAGGGTAAAGTGCTGTCTGTCCTTYGTTAAAGAGGAGTTTTGGGGCTAACAATTTTCTGTTCATAAAAATACATAAACTTTGCCCCGGAAAAGTCTTCCTCTCTTTCTAGGGTTTGGGCTGAGGAGATTGTAACTGCAATCAAAGGCAGGGGTATTAGAAAGAATGAGCACTGAATCAATTTGTTCCAAAGTTTTCAATTTCTTTGTGACAGTGACTTAAAGTGTCGTTGTTGGCCCCAACTAACAGTCTTACTTGCATCACAAGGGAGAAGGCRAGGTCTGTACTGATACAGATACAAAAACCTCCTCTGCTCTGAGTGGTGATTTCCAGAAGCTGGAACCTCACCGTGCTGATAGAGAAGACTCAGAGCCTGTGCTGAACCTGAGAGAGGACTGCACCTTCCATGCCCATCACTCTCCTGAGGACTAATATCCATTAGGGTCTTACTTTTCACTAAGAGTATAAGCATACTGATAGCTCGCATCAGACACTGACTCAAGCCATCGTCACTTCTTTGCTGTTACCACACCATCCACAGTTGCACACTGGCACAAAAGCATCCAATATGGAGCAAAACTGGATCTCTCCATCTGCCTGTATGATATGGAGATGCTGTGGATATCTGTCCCTTTAGTAACTCAGAGTTAAAGTTGCAGTTCTTGGATTACCAGTTTCCATCAAAACCTAGTCTTTGTTTAACACATTCATACTCCTCCATTCAGCTGCAGGCTACTTACCGCATAATACATATAGGAAAAAGAAGCAGTGAAGAAGCTCAGTCCTTGCTCATGTAGGTAGGTCATTAATGAGAACAGCCACAGAACTGGATCCCACTTGCAGTCTCCCTCCAGCAAACAGGGGAGATCATGGCTGCAAGTCTGAGAAGCTTTCATGCTAACAAGAGCTCTTGCGCTTGGGTGGGGGGTGTCTCTGGGGTCTCACGGTCAGTCTCTATCCTTTCCTCTGCATGTGACCATGCTTGTCTAAGAAGAGGGAAATGAGCTTGTTCCTGTGCCATAAATGGGTCAAACTCTAGGCTATGGGCACTCTGCATACRTTGGCAGAGTGCCCAGGGCTCAACTCAGCTCCAGTATCTGCCAAAGCCGGCTGGAAGCACAAATCATTTCATACTTGCTGGTGTTTTTATGGATACGACTGGGTGCTCCTGTGACCAGTCCTGTACGTCTTTGTTATGAGAAACTATTTACACTTAAAAAATATACAATGTCATATTTGCTCTCATCTGGATTCATGAGATGGATTTTGTTACATTCCCTGTGGTGAAAACTGGTCATTCATGCCTGCAAATAAACACTACCATTTTGGCCTCAAACAGTTCATTTTCAACAACATTAGTTAATTGTACTTTAACATCCCCTTTTCTGTCCTAAAAYGTGCCTTCTGATCATCCTCTGTGCGAGTATGGTAAATAACTAACCAATACGAACAGCTACRAAGCCATAAACATTTTACAGCTGTTAAGCCAATGCCTACGAATGCAGACAAAATGCATCCTCTGTTCTCGAACTCCAGCCCGGTGCAATGTGCCTGGCCCGGCTCAGAGGGGAAAGACGAGCTGAGTAGGTGGGTGCTTTACAGCAGGTCTCACAAAAAAAAATAAATGTGCCTGTTCAGTAAGAAAGGGCTTTTCACCACAGATCACAGGGAGCCCCTTCGTGGTGCTGAAATGCCTTTGCACCAGGCCTCTCGCACACCGCCAGAAAGTATCTCTCTCTCTGATGAGAAAAGGGGTTTTCTAATTTATTGCTTTTATGGGATTGTTTCTCCACAGAGGCACAAATAGCAGCATATCAATAAAGCCAGTCGTTTGAAGTTGGATATTTCCACCTCTGTCACAGCAAAATAATTAAAAAAGGATTCACAAGATCATAAATTGCACGCCACCAAGGACACAGCCTCCTTAACCCTTTAAATGCCAGGCTGTGCCCACCCAAGGCCTATGTTACTTAAGGCGCAAAGACACACTTGTTATTTTTAGCAGCTCAACCACAAGGGCTTTCTTGTCTAGAAAGAGATACACTAAGGACCTGTCTACACTGGGAATGAGCTAGCTGGCTGACAGGATCTTAGTCTAGCTTCAGTAGGCAAATGCACACACAGATTTCATTTTCAGCCATGCAAACGAGAAGCCATGCTGCAGACCTGCAAGTGCCTAGCATTTAGTCTCGTTGAAGTTAAAACATGTTACAAACACATCAGGCATTGGGAAAAACATTTTCAAACATATTTAAAGAGTGGCAGCACAGAGAGGGCCTAAAAACATTTGTTCTCAGAAAAGCTCCTCTGGCTCCAGCTACATAATAGAAAAGGCCTGAGCCCATCTGGGTCAGAAAATTCCTATTATCCTGCCGATCCCTCCCCAGCATACATAAAGCCAGAATGTATCACAACTGGTTGGAAAAAAAATATGTTAACGCAAGACAAAACGATAGATGGTATTTTCTAAGCAGGTTGCAACTTAGCTCCCAATACAACAGCCAGTCAACTTGTGCTCCAGTCTAATTTAATCACAGTCAAGGTTAACAACCATTACTAAACTCTGTAGGTCAAATTCTGCCCTTTTATAAATCTAGAAGAACTCTGTTGAAAGGGTTTGTGATGTAARCCTCTAGGTCCAAGTCCTAATAAGATGCGGGAGGTTGTCTCTTAAATGTGGCAGGGCTTGTTAGAGCCATTCAAGATGGAGTATTGTGTGYGCTGGGCCATGGGCAGAGGAACGAACTGGGGAGAGAAGTCCACACTTGCGGATGGGAAACCACCCTGACATGTGGCAGGTTGTTGGTTTGTTTTTGTTTTCAAAAAGACCATTCTCTGAAGCACTCAGGGGCTTGTAACATTAGAGTAAGTCCCACTAGAGATGGATTAGTGAGTAGAACACAGTCCAGATAAGAGTGTGGTTTATCACAGGGTTATGTATTATGTTACACRTATCCCATGGCTATATCCACTATAAACAGCACATGAGGGAGGGGTGTGTGCATGTGTTTCCTTGCTCATGCAGTGCAGGATTTACCAGTACCTTATGCCCTCCTGACCAAGGCAAAAAATCCCTGGTCAGGAGTACTACTCTCCTCCTTCTTCTTTGTTATCCTAGTGAGAAGATGAGGGATAGGAAGGGTAAGAGAACGGTGTATTTTGCCTAGCCTGAGCCATCTTTTATAAACTCCTTAGCAAAAGAAGTAAAGAAAAAAACCTGTGTAGCATTCCCTCTTGGTAATGCAGTCAAATAACTTACTTGGGAATGCCACTTTGGGAAGAGTGAGATTTGAGAKGTGTTACTCCACTCTGAGAAGCTCAGGCAGAAATGACACTGAGAAATGACACCGCAGAGCATGTGTGCAGYTCTGCACAGTTAGTTATACAGCTTCCAAATCTCCTAGACTTGAGGCACTGATAACTGGTGCCATAAACAGCCCTAAGACTGAAGAGAGAGAACTAATCCATCTTCCACCATGCTCTGTACAAGCACAAATGATAGCAAAATTAGGTGCAGAGAGTAGGCAAAGGAATATTTATCGTGTCAAAGRCCCAAACACATGTAAATGTTCTCCTTAGACACAATAAAGCTTTACCTACTGAGCGAAACAATAAAATATAACATGCATAGGACAATATGTCGTGCAGAGGGTCTAAAGCAAATGTTAATCGAATACAGGGTTATTTGCCCTACTACAGCCCTGGCAAGTCAGAGGAGCTCACTTTAAGACTTTATGCTGAAACAACATCAATTTGGTGATGACCAGRAATAAATAAAAGTGAAACCCTAAATTTGGATGTGGGGGAGAAGGAAAGCAGAGAATAATAGCACAGCTGGTGAGTGCTCATTTTTAACCTTTTCCAGCCTCTTCTAACTGCAACCTGTCTCCACGGAGCATACACACTAGCAGCCTGCAATAGCGTGAAGCAAGGATGTGCAAGAAGTGCACCTGCAGACAGGTCTCCACTGGAGGCTCCCCAGCAGGAGACGATGTAGAAGTGGGGAGAACACCACCATCGCCGCTGATAAAGCGTGTGGCTCCTTATGTCTCAACACGTGCTGCAACAGGTTGGGACTGCCATCTCCCCTCTACAGTAGGGATCAGTGGGGCCAGGAAGGGAAGCGACTCACTGGAGCCAACCCTTCCCACAATCAGAAGCAGAACCAAAACCTCCGGAGTCATGCCCTGTCTCCTGAGCCACTCTGTACATGACACCAAATTAGGCCCCTTCAGTTGCAGAGATTGCAAAACAAGCAGACAGGACTAAACAGCCCCTCGGTGAAGGATTAAGAGGGCTTTGCAGGAGAACAGGGTGGTGGGGGAATTGCAGCTCCACTCCAATCAACCACAGGCAGAAAGGTCCTGAAGAAGAGGGAATACATATGGAGAAGGGCAGCAGCTGAGCCCCAACCCCAAGCTCCCCAGAGGTTYGTGCCAGAGGGGAAGAAGGAAAATGCACAGACTGAACAGCAGCTCCCAAAGCAGGACAGATAAATGTATGCATATCAGGGGGGGAGAAGGTGCCAGGCCATGTGGCTCTTGGTAAACAGAAAGAATAAAGGAAACAGAAGACCCTGAATATCCACAGGAACTGCAAGTTACCACGGGGTGTTTCAGAACTGGTATTTTTGCTGACCCAGTCCTGTGGCACCGTGAGTGAGTGGTGGGTGAAGCCCTGCAGGTTTATTGAACCGTTAGGAGTTCTACAGAGACATCAAACTCGTTTCCTTATCCCATCTCCAAGGTTTCCAAACTGTGGCCTCTGGACTCTTGTGGGTTGTGAACTCAGGTCTGTAGAAGGCCATAAAAAATAGCAAATTCTTTCAGCAATCTATACATGTGAATTGTGAAGGGGTCTGTGCCTCCACTGGAAAACTTCATTCAGGGGTTCATAGACTGCAGTAAGCTAGTCACTGCTCTGTTCCTAAATGGTAGGAATAAATTGCTGCTCTTCTAGATAATTTTTCCATTATCTATCCAAAATGAAGCACATAGGTAAAAAATGAGACCTTACAATACCTATATGACCAGGTGTAATAAACATTGAAAGGGCGGTATTGTGGAATGAAATACCATCCTGTAAGGAGAGCTGTAGGTGTGAAGTTTGCCACCAGCTTCTAAATGCAGAGATGCTCATATGACATTTGTCTCTTAATAAACTTTAGCAAGTGGAAGGCTAATGAAACAGGAATCATTGCATTATCACCAGTCTATCACTGGTACTCGAGTGGCTCCCAAGACCATAATATCTGAGTGCCTCACAGGCTCTTATATCCCTGCAGCATGCATGTGAGGAGCAGAAAGACGATTATCCCTGGAGAACCAACAGAATCCATACCTGAGCCCTCTAAGCAAGTGGCGAGGAGGGCAAGAGCGAGGGGATAATCCTTCCGTGACATGCAGAGGGAATAACCTTGATCAGACCAGTTGGCAGCACTCAGTGACCTTCCATCTGAAGAACTGGATCCCAATCCCACAAAAATAGGCTGTCCCAGGAGATGGTTATCTGTGCTTGTGACACAAACTCCAACACCCAGACTGTTTTGAGGCAGAAGGGTCTGACAAAACCTGCAGGGAAATAAATTAAAATGAATCGGAGGGAATCTGTCTCCCCACCAGCTTCATCTCAGAGGGGTACTGTTTGGCTTTGGGATGAGCCTGGGTTGAGGGCCCCTTGCTGTGGAAATGTATGTTAATTCCACGCTTTGGCCTTCCTGACCTTTTGGATAATGCACACACGATGACACTTGAGGTAGGCTAGTGGAACATTACTGCCTTTGAGATGTCTGCTTGCTACTGCTTTTTGCACCTGGAAACCCCAAAGATGTCAAAGCAGAAGTGGAGGAGTTGTGTTACCCATGGGATCTGACAACTGAATCCTTTGCTGTGAGCTGCGACTTCAAGAGCTGTGGACTCCCCAGATGTATGTCTTCAGGCTGCTGGAAACCCCTGCTTGTGGGCATGGTCAGACGGTCAGATCTACAGCAAACAGGCCAAGTTAGGATGTGAGAAGCAGGACTAGGACAAGGCCTAGAGCATTGCCCTTGCGTCCTCATCTGGTGACCAGAAGCGATGCCCCTTTCCTTCTCTCCAAGCACACCACAGGCAAGCACAGATCACAACCTGAATAATTAGCCTCATTAGCAAATCCCATTATATTCTAGCAAGTATCAACCAGACTCTTCCAGCAATCCGCGCTCTAGAAGAGAAGGCAGGAGCAATGCAGAAAGGCTTTTAAAAAAAACTCCAATCACTGCCTAGCCCACATAGCATACCATTTCCCTAACTTTTCCCCAAGGACCCAAGTGAGGCAGCATCCTGCTCCCAAGGGAGCCAACAGCAGAGCTCTCCTTGCTTGCATAGACCTGAGAGGAGGCAGTGAAACATCATTCTTTCTCTCCAACCCTTTGAACTATGCTCCTGAGCAGAGAGGAAAACAAAGAAAAAGAAAAGGGGGAAATTAATTCCAGGCAATTGAGTGTGTTGCCTGCTCTAGCTCAGTTTGGAGTAGATAAACATAATAATAACATTTTAATAATAATTTAATTTATAATGTGCCCCCCTGCCAAGGCACTCAAGGCACTACACAAACAATTAAAATACGATTATAATAAATAAACAACAATAATTAAAACATCATAAAACAGACAATATTAGAGCCAAATCAAATGCTAAAAAGCAAAACAAAGCAGCATCTTTGGAGGAAGGAGATCCTTCCACAATTCATCTTCCAAATCTCCTGTTGATGTTAGATTGAAATTTTCCTATGAAGCTGTTTCTGCATCTGCAAAGATTTTGGCAGTGTCACAGTCATTAAAAAAATAGATTTTACTCCACCATAAATTAACTGGAGTTTTGCAAGGATGTAATAATCCAACATTCACTTTCATTTGAATAAATTCAGAACTCAGTTTACTCAGGAACACAGTTTATGGCACTGAATTTGTGTTGACTGCTCTGAGTTTGGGGAAAAGGCACATTCATTCTGTTCTTAGTTCGCAAAATGCGTCTCATTACAGAAACAAGACACAAGAATGACGTTTTAAAGATTTAAAACCAAAACAACAAACTCAATAGCAGACCGGACTTATCCTGGATGTAAGCTCCTTGGAGCCAATGGGATTGGCTTGTCCCAGTTTATACAACTGTAAAGAAAAAGACCTAAAATAACAAAAGAAGCAATCTTCCTCCAAAACAAATGAAATTCCAACTTGTGCCAGGCAAAAGCCGTGCATTGAACTCTAATGATTAAAAGAGACAGGCTCCGTCAAGGCAGAGGTGGAACTGAAACCCAGCCAATCGGACCCTTTTCTGAAAAAAACTGGCCACCAGCCCTCAGACAATTACATCTAGGATCCGTTCACTTGAGTGCCTCAGCTGATCTCAATTGTTGTGGCAGCGCATGAAGGGAAAATCCTGCCTGCAAACCCAAACCACACAGGGATTTCTCCATGTTAGAAAAAAAAACAAACCAAAACAAAACGCTTTAGTAAGAAGAAGCCAATGGTTTTCTTCCAGCACAAGGAACCAGGAGAATGCTTTCCATTCGAATCCGTCTGAGATTTTGTTCTCACAAATTTTACACTGAGCTTCAAATTTAAATGAAACTTAAAAATGTAAGAAATGTCAAATGAGACCATGTGGTTCTCACAAACAAAGCCATCTTTTGGCCYAAGTTCATTCAAAATGATCTCTAAAAGGGTCCATGACCTTAGCAGACCATGATCTAATTTGAAATTTGAATTTGAAATCAAAGCCAGGTAAGATGTCTGCAGCTTGAGAAACTACTGCAAACTGGGCACAGAGAAGATGTTCTAATTTGATTCTATTTGCTGCTGCCAGGACTCTCTCACTGAAAAATGCAATGAACCACAGACCCTTTGTTTTCTGCAGAGCCACCTCTGGGAACAGCCCGAAACTTTGCTCCAAGTGTAGGCTGTAATGGGACCTCTTCACATCTGCAGGGAAAAAGGTGCTTTCAAGGAAGGGGCCATATTACCATAGTTTGATTTTTTTTTTAATCTTTGTTGAACACAACTTTCTCTCCTTTCAAATTTCTTCTCTGCATTAAGACTCCAATGCCTTTCCTAGAGCAATTCCTTCTTGGATGTTCTCTTGCAAAGGAATTTCTGAGTACGAAATCTTCTTCATGACTTCATGTTCTGGCAGCTCCATATGTCCGAGCAGCAAGGAGCATTTCTTAACCAGGATTCCTACAGCTTTACTAAACCCTCAGCTCCAGGTAAAAGTTCCTAGGAAAATTTCCACTGCACRGGGGGAAATGGATATTCCTCCTCCCCGGGCTACTGAATGGATGCAATAGGCTTGCCTTCTCCTTCAGGAGACATACAGGCAGACAACACTGGAGTCCAGCTCCCAGCAATTTTTTTTTCCTTTGCATTGGAGATGGGATGCACTGATACAGCAGCTTCTCTGAGTCTCCTGCTCTCCCTCACACTGACCAACCTTTCAGCTAAAACATTATGGTTCTGAATCACAGAAAATTTGCATTCAGTTTTCTGTATCACCTTTTTACAAGTGTCCTATATGACCCTGAACAGGTACTCCAGCTTAGATTCTCAAAAGCACCTGATGCCTAATTCCCATGGATTTTAAAGAGAGCCAAGCATGTAAACACCTTGGAGAATCTGGATTAGAGCCCTGTTAGAGCCTCAATTCCCCCACCTCAGTTTCCCCATGTACCTCCCAATCCTCCAGCACAGACTGTAGAGTGTGAGAATACGAAATACATCAATGTTGCCACATAAGTATGTAAGTAGACTTTGTCCTCAGCTTCCTCATTCATATAGTCATTGRCATTTTTAACTCAGATTTGGGCAAGCCCATGAATCTGCACATGCCAGAATTTTGTCACAGCAAAATATCTGGCCAGAGGTTAAAGCTGAAGATACTATCAATATCCTCAGTCCAGACTTCACCCAGGGTGTTGATTCATTTGGAAGGGTCTTTCTGAAACTCAGGCCCCTCCAAACGGCTCTCCAAATCCTCCAAGACTGGAGTAGGTAGAGCAAAAGGGTTTGGAAGACATCAGGAATAACTGCAGCAGAGCGCACATTTACACTTGAGAGCAGAAACGAGAAGACAGAGGTGGCAGAATTTATTTTATGACAAATCCTAAAAGGAAATTATGCAAAGTAATAAAATAAAGAAGAATTATAAATGAGGACAAGAAATGGGTGAAATATGGAATAAATTATGGGAAGGCAGGAAGGTGCAGGAGGGGAACTGAAGGCAGAAGTGCTGAGTTAAAGGATAATTATTAGAAATTGGCTAGCAGACCAAAGGGAATTTAAGGGAAGAGGGAATCTGGGCTGGGGAACTGAGACCAAAGGAACCAGAAGCACGAGGGGATCTGCTCTCTGGGAGCTGCCTGCTGTTGCGYGTGGTGGTATTACTAACCCATTAAATGAGTCCTGGGGGTGGTATGGGGCGACAGCCACTGTCCTGTTATTGGGGTGAGAGGCCAGAAATCTGAGGAAAAGGTCACTCCTTCTTTGGCCTACGGTCAAAATAAGTTTAAAACTGGGAATAAGAAGGTTGCGCAGCAACATATCCTGATGGGACCTCCCTACCTGGCCTCAGACAGCCTCCCTTCCTCGCAGCCCCTACACCGTTCTTTTCTCATCCATCTCCCCCAGTCCCGCTTCTACTAATGAGGCTGTTTCACAGCACTGCTCTGCAGGAGCTGGTCCTTCCCCTGCCTCCAGGCTTCTCATCGCTGCCCCAAAGTGTGGAAGAGAGATGCCCGCAGAAGACTTGTTGCAGTCCCCTGCCAGAATCTGCTTAGGGAAAAAGGGAGAAAGAAAGAGCCGGGCTGCTCCCTGTTTTGTTTCGGGAGAATCCTTCAGAGAGTTCATTAGCCTCAGGTGCAGGGGAGGGAGGACGAGGGAAACCCCTTGTTCAGGCCAGGGACCCTCTCCGGGTGCAGCCGATGTCAGGAGAAGCTGGTCCCAGGCCCATGGCCCCAGCTGTCAGTCTGAGCGATGAATTACATGCTATAAGAAGGTGTTGACAGGAGCAGCTGGACATCAGAGAGTGATGAAAAGGGAACAAAATTCATTCCGAGTTCAGACAGACTGGCTCGTTAGGGGCACCGGCGGTAGAGGCCACAGAAACACTGCTCCATCTTCTGGACATCCACAGAACGAGCTCCCAAAAATGCCGAGAGCCCCCAAAATGCTTCCCCATGTGGTCTGAGCCTCCCCAGCAGGGAGGTGAAAGTGCCTTGCTCTGGCACCCAGCACCCATAAAAGCAGGAGCCGAGGGAGGCAGCTCACATCACACTAATCTCTGCATGGGCCGGGACAAAACGTGTTTCACCCGGCCTAGTCTGAGGTGTCCCCAGCCACAGAGCAGGATTCAATTTAGATATCTTCAAAAGAAACCAAATCAAAGGACTTTTTGTCCCTCTTCTTCAGGGATGTAATTTGTATAAATTRTATGAAGAGGAATGAGGTGGGGGGAACAGGACCATTTGGCATCAAAACAATTATCTCCATTTTAATGCAAACTAAACGACATGCTAAAAGGGAATTGTTTCATACATATGTACAGCAAGTGAACATTAAACCATACAGCTAATAATTAACTGGCTCAGAACTACCCTTGCTGTGTTAAATACAAGGGTGTCCCCTTACATTTAATGTATGGAGAAGTTTGAGGACATAGAGGTCCCGTATGAGATTATTCCTAAAGCTGTAAAAATAACAAAGAGATTTTTTTAAAGGCAAGCTACTTCTTTGCATTTGGAGAATTTGGCAGAGAGAAAAAAGTGCTGGTCTTTCTCCTACCCCCTTCCTCCCACTCTCTCCCTCTCTTCCTCCTACTCTCCTCCCTTTCCTTACTTCCACTTCTTTCTGCTGCTGGAGAAAAAGAATAGCAAATTCAGAGAAAAATTCATTGAGGTTATTCAAAGAGTTTTTCATGGATTATTTACACAAGTGCTGTTCAAACAGCCTTTGTCTGAACATCCCTTGAAATCTGCACCCAATCCTTTCAGATTCAAAGCAATAGCTCAGGAGAGACAAAGGGGAGAGGCTGACATGGGTTTCCTCTGCAAGTGAATAAGAGATCTCTGACTAAATACAGAAGGGCTTTGGGATCACAGGCTTCCTTTCAGCCTCAAAAATAAACACTAATCTGGAGCCGGGCAGCTGTACCTCCGACCTGCCTGCCCTGTGCGTGCTGCGGAGGGGCTGTGGCTGGCCCTGGGTGCGAGCGGGGCTCACACCTGGCTGCTTGCTGGCGCAGCATTGCGCTACCTGGCACCTGCTTTGCTCATACACCGCGGTGGGACTGCTGCCAGCCCCGCGCCCAGCCCCACAGACGCCTGCCTGCACGCTGACGGGTGGGTCAGGGAGACCTGCCATCCTGGGCACAACGATGGTGAAGGGAAAGGAAGAGTGAATCGAGGTGGGTAAAGCAACTGTAGATATATTATAAGAAGCTCCCATGTTCATGGCCCTCTTTATATCCCAAACCTTATGCACATACCACACTGCCTTTCCCTCTCCCCTCTGCTAGAGGAACAGGGCTCATCTCCCTTTGACCTAGGAAACCAGGCACCACAAGCTGATGAAATGATTTTAATGCACACAATGGGATCAATTAAAATCATGGGAGTAGGTGAAATATGGAAGAAAGGCCAAACTCTGCCTTAAATTATCGCCTGACGATGACTAGCTGCAAGATGGGAAGGGTAGAACTAGGTTCAGTAATGAAATCCCTGGCCCTGCCACATGTTTCCTTCCTTTCTGCACTCTAAGAAAACACACCAGCATGTATACACTCTTCCAAATTTCCACAGACTTCCGTTGTCATCTATTTGTGAAAAACATTCTATGCACATAATTTGGTAAGTCCTCTAAGGGCTCTGTATACCTCTCTTTTGCTTACATAAAATTTTTCTTCATTCCTTTTCCTGTGTCTCTTATTCGTAGCTCATATTTGCCATCACTCTGTTTTATTTTATAAATATCTCACCACCCCAGTTTCAAGTCATCAATTTACTCCAGCCAAAAGACCCCATTTCTCTGCTTTTTCAAAACGTTGCAAAAGACTTTCCTCAAGTAACTGCCACGGTATTTCAGCATGAGGTCCTCATCTAYTAGCATCTGGCCTCTGAAAACTTCCCACTAATACCCTCTACRTGGGGAAATCCTTCTTCCTTCTTCCCTCTTCCTCTGTTTCTTTTTTATTTCAAATTGTCCCTTCCTCTCCTCTAGCTTTTCCCCTGCTAAAGGAATGCTAGAGACAGAGTATGTCTGCTACTACCCCTCCATGTCCCTTCTGCGCTCCCCTCAGATGTCATTCCCAAAGRCACCCCTCCAGTGTCCCTCTGTCCTGGTGCTTTCAGATGTCCAGGCAGTTCCCTGGAGGCTCAGCCGGCGCACGGCTCTTTCTTGACCAACACCTGGCACTGGAGGACTCAGAAGCTGGCACAAGAAACACTGTTTTGGGAGTAACTTACCATTGGAGGAAATTTCTTCCTACCTTCTGATAGCTCAGGGTTAGCCAAGTGCTGGTGTAGGCACCAAAGATACTCTCCAGACCTCTTCAGAGGGCATTGTTGATTTATCTTTTTTTTTTTWAAATATTCCTGCAATTCTGAATACAGTTATCCATACAAACGTCGAACCCCCTTTTGAACTCCATTCAGCTCTCTCAGCCTTGATGACATCCAGGGGCAACGATTCCCAGGCTACTTGAGTATTTCTCAAAGACATGATTGTGTTTTACTTTTTGTCAGCTCTGAATTGGCCAGGTTTTCCAGCTTCGTTCATCACTAGAAGACAGAGGAGAGAGAGCCTCATGCAAGGTTGTTTTATTCCTCTTTCAGTCCCACACAACCCCTGAGTCTTATCAAATTATCACTTCTAACTTTCCCAGAGTGATGCTCTTTGTGAGTCACCTTTAGTGATGAAGAAGTAGCCTCTCCTAGCAAGAAGATTAAAATCCCATTACTTGTTATTCATGTGTTATTTAATGATATTTTTTCCATTATGTATTTATTTATTTTTAAGTTGCTTGCTTTGAATCTCGAGTTGGCGTTTTTAATATTAAGTGTAGTTTCTAGTTTGTTTTTCTAATTGGAATGAAATAAAAATAGAATGGAATTTTTTAGTGGGTATTTTTGTATGTATTAAAGGAACAAAAAAAAAAAAAAAAAAAAAAAAAAAAAAAAAAAAAANAAAAAAAAAACCAACCAAATCCCAATGCCAATAGCGCAGCTGCACAGAATAACAGTAAAAAAGCAGTGTTTTGCCTGCAAGCAGTAGAGGAAAGGGGATTAAAGATAGCCCTGCAGTTCAAAATAAACTTCAGGCTCCAAAGTGTCCCTTGCAGAGCCCCTTTACCTCTGTTGGAATGATCTGACATCCAGGTGGTGACCACACAGACTCTGTCTTATCTTCTTATACAGGTATCTCATAATCCAAGGGGAGGGTGGGATGAGAGGATTGCTACAAGGAGCCTTGAATGTCCCATGAGGTTTTTCGGGGATGACAGTATCCACACTGGCAGAGGACATAGCTTCCCCATGCCTGGACAGCTCTAAAGGTGCACTGCTATGTCCTTATGCAACACGGATTTTGCACTAGTGAGGAAATTCCTCTAAGACAATGTTTTTAAGGCCTGAAAGGAAACATGAGAAAAACAGGTGTTACTGGTGAGATGAAGAGCAAAACAAAGATGGCAGAAAGCTAGGGAAAAAGAAAAAAAAATGATGATGGGGAAGGGAGGAAAGAAAGAGTAGATCCAGGAGGAAAATTAATACTGAGGGTAGCCACAACGATAGATACAGGCAGAGGTGGAGAAGTGGTAGGGAGTCAAATAGCAGAGTCAGAAGGGGAAGTATTGCAGAACGGAGAAGATTGAGTCCAGACAAGGACAGGACTGATGAGGGAGSAGAAACCACAGATGTGGACAGAATGAAAAGAGGCTTGGAGAGGAGGAAGCAGGGTGGAGAGAAAGAACAGGAACAAAACTTTTCCCAGACTGTGGTGCAGCACCCCTCAAACATCTTTTGGATGCATTTAATGGGGACCTGGAAGAATCTTCATTTATCAGGAATTCAATTAAGTGGAATAGTCGTTATTAATTTTATAGGAATTATTTGTAGGGGGGAGCCTGGAGTAAGGAAAGGCCTCCTGGAGCCATTTCTTCTGTCAACACCCTGGGTCAGGTAGGCACTGGCAGTGCACTCACACCAGTTGAGATATTAATGAGATGCCTCTAGGTGCAAATGATAGTTTAATAGGTGTTACTTAACAGGAGCGTCCCTCGCCAGCGCACACCAGCGCGCACAGCTCCCGACGAGTCTGCCTCCTTGTTAGAATAAGTAATTAGAATGTAGGAACACTCACTTTGACACTTTAATAAAGTGTCAGCCATCATCAATTTAGTATTTAATAAAAATAAAATTAAACATTTATTATATTTTTATAGCATCATATTTAAAATACATATTCCTCAAATTTGAGGGATTTAAAATGAGTTTCCACACAGACTCTGGTCCCAGAACATAAGGCCCACAATTTCTTTTTTTGGTTTTGTTTTCCATAGGGAGAWAGAGCCTTATTGTGGACACCAAAACCCACTGGCACACAGAGGGAAGTGTTCTTGTATGGGGCACAAAAGGAGTTTTCTCCTCCACCTTGTGAGCTTCCCTTGGACTTTTTGGAGATTCTAAGAACAAATTGAACAAATATACCCATGCAAAGTCAGGTGAACCCGTGGCTGATTGCAAAGCTCACGGAAGACCATGGAGACTGTCTATCAACACAAACAACCTGGATCCAAAGGCAGCAAGCACAGGACTGGCAGCTGCTAATGTAGCACTCTGGTGTCACAGCACTGAGCGCAGCRAGTGGGAGGTCATGACCAAAGTCTCCTACCACCCTGAGGAGAGAGCCCCAAAATTCACGGCGTCACTGATGCTGGCATGGTGCAGGGAAGCACTCGGCCCTRGGATGAGAAGCTGCAGGTGTGCGGTAGAGACCGCTTGGCACAAAGGAGGGATGAACCAGTAACCCAAACCCAACTGCAGCAAAACCTGCCACATCTCCCTGGGAAACGCAGCCTCCTCTTTGGAAGTGGAGAACCAGCCTAGGGAAAGCTGCCACTGTCAATGGCAGGAGCCACTGCCAAAGAATAGGAGGAAGCATAACTTTGTTATTATTTCATTGGTAGAAGATGCTTCCAGACTAGATTTGGAAGGAAAACAGAAGAAAATCCTGAAGATTAAAGCATCTTTTAAAGCTTCAGGAAATTTAAAAGCTTAAATGGTCAAAGTGAGTTTATTTCCCTTCTTTCTCATCATCCCAATTTTGTCCCTCATTGAGGTTTCCTATCTGGCTCAGAAAAGCCCAGACATTGATCTGCCATGCCAATACCTGAAGATTCAGCCAACAGACATCYCAGTGACAAAAAGCCATGAACTGGCCCACAACACACTCCGTGACCCAGCAAAACGGCTGAGTGGAGCTTTCTCTCTCAGCCCGGCTTTGGCCTAACAGGAGGCTGGTAAAGACGCCAGCACGCTGCAAAAAAGAGAGACCCTTGGTGAGCACGTGGGCTCCCAGCTCTGCTTTGCCCTCAGGCCAAGCACCAAGACCTCTGCCYGTCCTAGGCCAGAGCCGAGCCCAGCTGGTGCAGGTGCGAATGGAAAAGAACGACGGTGCCAGACCTTCCTCTGCTCTTCCTCCTCTCTGCCGAAATAGGGCGGCTATCACAGGGCAGCGAATGCAGCAGCTGTCTCCCTCTCCATCTCTGTTAAAACAAAGAGCAAAGAGCAAGGCCAAGCTGCTGCCCTGCAGCAAAGCCAGGGCCGTTTCCCGGCGTGCACGGCACACACCTGCACATACGCCCCCGTGCCCGCTCAGCCCGGCATGCAGAGAGAGGGGTGCTGGAAACCCAGCACAAATGTKTTGCAAAACAAAATGCGAGAGGAAGGAGCAGAAGGAGGTGCAAAAAGTCGCTCTGGTTTAGGTGCCTTGGCAACACAGGGGAGGAGAGCTCCCCAGATAGTCCCCGCTAACAAGGGACTCCTGTCTTGGAGACTAATGAGTCACCACTGAAACCCTGGCAACAATTATTTAAATTGAAGCTCCAACCCTTTTGCTCAGGGCGAGGGGAGAGTGGTGCTGACGTCTGCCTTGCAGGGAGCTCCCAGGCCCTGCAGAGTCATCCTGGGAGAGAGGGATGGGGCCGGGCGTCAGCCCAGGGAAGCCCGAAGCCGGGAGGACAGAGGGGTAGCTGGACGCCGTGTCACTGAGATAAGCCGAGCAGCCCCCCGGACCCGGGGACCCTCTGAGGTCGGTCCCCCCTGTGATTCATGCCTGCAGCGGTGCTAATAAAGCAGGTGACAAACAGCCCGCCAGCGAGGCACTGTTACTGCAGAGCTCTGCCCGGCTGCCCTGCTGCGAGGCCAGCCACCACGCGTGCTCCCCTACACCTGCCCCTCTGCCACCACAGAGGCTATGTGCAGCCCTGCAAGTCCCCTTGGGACATRCCATCTGCTACACCTCCAAGTTTCCAGGCCCAGACATACCAAAGTAAAAAGGGAAGCCATCCCCAAACAGTGCAGGGCTCCATACCGGTAATAAGCTCCAGCCTCATCCCATCCTGCTGCTCCTTAGACCATAGATCTTAGGACCACATGAAGGTCCTCAGATCATCCTATAGTYCTTAAACCATAGATGGTCTAAGGTTCAAATCTAAGGTGTTTTAACTCAAGCCAAAGTTAAGTGGGTCCTGTTATCTGTTTAAATGCTGAACTATTTTTCAAGCTTTGCAAGTTCTTGGTTTCAGCTCTTGTTACAGCACTACACACAGCAGTGAGTTCCCTAGGTTCATTTTGGGTCATAAAAAAGTGCTTCCTTTAATCACTAGTGCGCTTTTCTGTCAACATCTGAGAAAGTAAAAGGTCTTAAAGCTAGGAACAGCTTTGCTGACTGAGTTTCTGTTTGTGGTGTGATGGTTAGCCTCTTGCCTGAGCCGTGGCAAGGCTGCGTACGTGGCCATTAGCACCCAGAGCACTGCTCATGGGGAGGTGCACTGAAACTGCCTGATGCACTCACCTTAAAGCATGAGGAGACTTGTTCAACATCACTAGCCRTTGTGGGCCCAAGTCTTTGGGGTTTTGCTGCACTAAGAAAGCTCTTCCCCCTGGGAATAATGCAGATTTTATCTCAGAAGCCAGGAAAGACCTTCCTGAGGGAGGTGGCTGGGTGGGTTTTGCCCCTCCTGGCAGTTTGCTCCCACCTCCTGCACCTCAGCCATCATGGCTGGTCCTCATCCAGATGAGGGTCACATCTGCCCTGAGAAGGCACAATTTATCTCCCCTAAAACAAGGCAAACCAATATATCTCCAAGATATGCTCAAAGAGTTCTCCCAAGMCTAAAAAATGAAGATTTACCTTTCTGGAAACTATTTCCTGGCTGATCTATCTATAAAACATTTATGGTTTATATCTGCACACATCTGTGTAACAGGGAAACCCTGATATGCGCTCCAAGAAGCTGTGTGCTGTAAAATATCCTCTGAAAACTTTCCTCTGGCTGAGCCCCTGGGAGGGCCTAGGTATCTGCAGGTTTCTGAGCTGAGGATCACCAGCAAAGCTCTGACTTCAGGTTAGAGCACTGACAGGAGGTCGCCGGAGCTGGGTGTGCTGGCRGTGAGCAGTCAGGGCTGGGATGCGATGCTTTGATGGGGTCCTCAGTGCCCATGTGGAGACCACAAGGTGCTYGGCACAGACACGAGGGTCTGAAGCAGCGGGGTGCTCCCTCCTGGGGAGGGAAGGCCCAGGGCCCTGGCACGATCACTGTCCCTGCGCCCCGACGCTGGCGGTTGCCTGAGCAGCTGGCCTGTGCTGCGTGCCAAGGGGCAGGCGCTGAGGCTAGTGACCGGGGTCGGACGTGGGGAGAGGTTCCCTCAGGCGTGGGAAGCGGATGCACGGTGCACTTGAGAAGACTGCCACGCTGCGTCCACGCGAGGCCTTACAGCAGCACCAGCAGCTCCTTGGGGAAAGCACAGCCGCCTTTCTCTAGCATTTCCTTTGTACCTCCCTCCTCGGCTCTGCGCAGTTTCCCCGGCACATGGTGCTCCTCTGTGCCTTTTGCAGGGAAGGAGCAGGGAGACACCCTCCTCTTCCTCACACTCACTYCCCTGCTCTGCCACGAAGCAGCTGCAAATTTCCAGCAGCCCTTCTGGGGAGAAAGGTCATGACTCTTTCTCTTGCCTTTCCTAGTGCATCTCTATTTTGTAGCCACCAGCACTCTGATTTAGGTAATGTTGGGATGGGGGGACCTGCATTTTGCGCAGCATTGGTAGCCACATCAGGAACAAGCAGAAGCTACGTCCTACCGAGAAAACAACTCACACTGTAATCAAAACAAGAGGAAATCTTCCCATGCTCCCAAGCAAGAACAAGCCAGCCTACAGCAATCCCTGCAGCTGCAGCAAAATTCCTGTGCTGCTGCCTGAGGAAACAGAGCAGGGAGCCTAGTGTGTGCCCAGGCATCACCATGGGAAAGATTTAGGAGCTGCAGCCACAGACTGTACTGGGGTATCAGAGACTTTCACCAGTGTCAACCAGCAGCTCTGTTGTGAAACAGAGGTAKGGTCTAGAGCTTTGCTGATACCCTTATCCAGGTCTGGATGGGGATAAAACATTTGGACAACAATCTGCTCACTTCTTCCTCTTCTGAAGGCTGAACACAAGAACAGCAAAAGGCACAATAAGAAATGATGTTCTCATCAAGGCTCCAGAAGAAAACTTCAAACCACTGCTGGTAAAGCTGGGCATGATAGAAAACCAGAATAGAAACAAGTACAACGTGAATCACTTGGTTACCTGGACTCATTTCAGCAAAAGGCATTAATACGGCCAACGGTAAGGTCAGGTATGTCAGAAGGAAGATTGCAGTGAATGTCTAAGAATGGAGRGATGCATTTGGAAAAGTAGCAGCTCTGGAGGGATCAGGAACTGCTGTGAACAAGGAACTCAGCATTAACTCCCAGCGTGTTGCTGTGACCAAAGAATAAATAGGATCCCTGGCTGTATAAACACAGGAGTTGCAAGTAAAATTGATACCTTTCCAACATATGAGCACTAAAATGAATAATAAAATTGAATAAAGATGGTAGTGGCTGTGGATCAACAATAAATTCTCCTGTTATCTTGTTCTCTCTGGCATGGACAGGTTTAAGCTGACTTCCACCTTCACTGTTCATCTCTTGAGGTTCCCCACAGCAAATTTATTTTCAACSTGCCTGACCAATGCAGCTCACACAAGCACTATGTTTCATATTATCCTATTGCACAGGGGCTACCTGTTGCTTCCTCAAGTCTTAATGGCCATAGCCAGCCTCTCCCCAAATTAAAAAATAATGTCTTTAAGGGAACTAGCATGCCTTGTTCCATCAGCAACACTGTCACCAAATAGCAGACGAGGCTACCCTGTTCCTTCGAACAAATTTGTTTAAGTACACTGAAAAGTAGGCCCTTCTTGGAGTTTCACAGAGGGGAAGCGATTAGGGAATAGCTTGGGGCTCAGGCTAATTTTTTACTCCAACAAAGGCTTCCTGAGAAGCCTCAGACCAGGCAGCAAAACCCAGATCCTCCAAGGAAATTGGATCTGCAACTTGCAAACAAGCCTTTACTGGAAACTTTAATTTCTCACCTGCAAAGCGAGATTCATCATGCTCACTGYCTTCCAGGAGCACAGCCTTCTCACACAGAGCTCCTCAGCCAAAATYTAACTCCTGGCACCACCTACAAGTTGTTACCGTGACAGAGAAGAAAAGGCAGGAAGGTGTAAAGGAGCAGCAGTCTTGCCCAGTGGTGGGCAGGAGAACTGTGGATTTACAAGAACCTCGTGCAGATGATCTTATGCATTTAGCTCCTAGCCTTGTGCGCTGGGAGAAGGTGTTATTTCAGAGAGGAACTCTGTGCCAAAACAGTTCAGCAGCTGCCCACACTTGATTCGCAAACTAACACCGCATCATTTGTCACYGAGAAAAGCACCCAGCTCTTGAATGGGTAATGCTGGCAGCCTAACATCAATGTTTTCACAGGCAAATTCATATACTGACCTCCTCAGTGAAAAACATTGCAAATGCCTGGAGTCTGGTTTCCATCTGCCATGGGATCCTGTTACATTCAGAACAACCCCTGTCAACGCTGAATCTGTARCAATCAATAAAGAGAGAGGGTTTGTTTGTTCGGGTTTTTAATGTTTTCTCCTTCTTAACTGTGTTATTTTGCTACTCCAAGTTTTGCAAGTTTTGTGATTCCCCCCCACCTTTTTGTTTTCTTTTAGGACAAGCTGTCATCTTTTCACATCTTTTCACTTGGCCATTCCAAATGTAAAACTGTAAATTGCAGGATTGTGCAAATAGCACTAATATCATTTGCATAAAAATTGGTTGCAAAGAGCAATTAGCACTTCATTAATAATCAATGAAGGGCCAATTTACACATTGCCCAAAAGCAAATTGTAAATTCAATTTTGTCTATAATTGAGCATTTGGTGCCGGGCAASTATACAATGGTGCCAGAAGAGACCGGCACAGGGGTTTTGGAGTCAAATCTCCAGTGAGTTCAGGTTCCAAGTAATTCCCAACATGGCTCCTTCAGAGGCCAAACCAGGACCTCCTTCACAATGGAATAAAACTCTAGGAGSTACATTCATTTCAGCTTTCACATAAAACACACGAATCTCAGCTTGCCACTGTCTTTACTCAATTACAACCTTGTTGTCAGGAACATGGCTACTGTTTACATAGCAGGGGTCTCCCTCCTGTCCAAACATATCCTCGCCTCCAAAGATCTTCTGATACAAAGGTAACCATGGCACAGCTGAGAGCTTCAGCGACTCCTGTGGAGAATGGGGAGATGCATAAAGGGCATCACAGAAGAGATATCATCATTGCAGTTCTTGAACACAAACATCCTCCCACCGCAGTGTCAGCTAATGCTCTGTAAGTGACAACAGAGTTCCATCCTCCACCTCAGGGAGGTCTAACCTGAGCTTCATGGACTCAAAGGTTTGTGCTTCCCACAAAGCAAATTCCTCTCCCCTCCATCACTTCTATCTGCTTGTGACCGTGTGGAGATATCCCGAACTTGTATGCAGTCACTAGGATCAAAACAAAAGGGGAAATGCCCTGCTTTACCTCTTTGATTTCAGTGTTGCTGAGTTCTGGGTTCTGATTTGGACACAGGAGATGTATTCCCCAGGCTTCCTYGCTAGATGAACAGTGACATCTAATAAGCAGTAACAACTTTCCAAGTCCCAAATTCTTCACTAGCTCATCCTCCACTTAAAAGGCATAGCAAGCTCTGTTTCGTGAACAGTCTGACTCTAAACCACTTGACATCTGAGGTTTTCTTATCACATTGTACATGGATCTCATGAATCTCATGAAAAGCTAGACGATCATTTAGCAGGAGTTGGTTGCTTTATCTATTTTCCATAATAATTTGAATATTATTACAATGGCACCTTTCATCTGGGGATATACATGCACTTTACATATGTTACATTAATTTTACCGATGAGCTGGGGAAGCACTCTTTATCCCTATTGTGCAGATGAGGAAAWGGAAGCATAGAGATGATATACTGCTTGCCCAGTATCACACAGGAAGTCTCTGACAGAGCCAGGAATAGAAATCACATCTTCCACGTCTTATGCATAAAAATATCTTTATGTCCCTGCCCAGTAACTGAGCCCTTAATCCAAACTGAAACACCCACACAGGACCCACTTTGCTAAGAATGGCACAGATACCCAGTACACTGCGGTCGGTTGCTCCAGAAGGCCTTGCCCTGCTGCTGGAGCTCAGCAACCAAAGCCTGGTCTATCCATCAGCTCCTACAGACATCAATAGGGCAAGGCTCCAACCCAGAGGATGCAGATTTGACRGATCCTAAATTTCCCTCACCTTGAAGCTTGGAAATGCCATCTGCAGGCATCTGCTTTGGGTATTTAAGGGGAGGGAGGCTGGCTCTGTGAGCAGTTTCCATCTGAAGTGGATGTTATTAGTTGGTGTAAGTCTATGTAAGTAGATGCTCAACATGGGATGCCCAGGACTTCTCAGCTTTCACCCAGCAAGGTCCATGCTCCCTTTTTCCTGCCTGTTCAATCCACCTTTACSAAGAGATTGAATTTACAATGGACTCGAACACATTTAAATCCATTTATTGCAAAATTACTTTTCAATAATTACATCACTGTGCTGACTGTGTTGTATAATGAAATTAGCATGAGAGATATTAGAAAGAATATAAAATTATAAGAAATATTGAAATACCTCTTTCCCTGTCTGCTTTAGTACAGCCCATAGCTTAACTGGAAAACGAGCACTGCTTCTGGATGGGATTTAAATGCATCAAATGTAATTTTATAATGTCTTTTATATAAATTAATTATAATGGTTATTGCCGCTTTACATTATTAGATTGAAATTTGCCTCCACTTCAGTGCATTATAAGAAAGCTGCACCCATTTTGTTCAGCAATGCCCTGAAAGTTCTTGTGGCATGGAGCCATCTTCACCACATGGACACCACCAATAGCTTAGAAGTTAAAAGCTCTGGATTCATGTTGGTATTTGACTGCCCACCTTTGGGTCTCAAACCCACAATTAAACTCATGAGGGCAGATTCTGAGGTCTCCATGGAGATCTTCGGCTCTGACAGGACACTGTACCATTTCTAAGACCTGCTTTTCTGCTTAATCTGTATTTGGACCATAGTAGCAACAATGGGGAGGCCTGGGCTGCTTTAACCAATCCACCCCAGTCCACTGTATCTGCAAAGAACTAGAGGCAATGAAATACATTGCAAAATCAGGGGCAGCGAGCAATAATACAGCTGAAATGTTTAACTGGGAGCAAATATGGTACAACCTATCAGCTAGCCATGGGCTGTGGTGGACTGATGGCTGCCAGAGAGTCTGAAGGAGCAACTTCAGGTGAAGGGGCTATTCTCATGCCAAGTTCACCTTTTAGCAAAGAGTTTTGACACTGTGTGGTCCTAACAAAGAGAGAGATTCATTTTGTGTGCCCTCACTTCTGCATCCACAACAGCTGTTTTTCGCTTTTAATAGCTGGGCTGTTGCATGAAAGAACAACATGGGGAAGAAAAAGGAGAGCTATCTGGCAGTTAACTAACCATTYGCTATGCTGGACAAACCACAGTCATGCAAAGCAAAATGAAGACACCATGATATGCTTTTACTGCTGCTTAATCCTCAATAGAAGTCTAGTAATATTCAATTTGTGRCATTATTTGCACATTGAATGAATCCAGAAACTAAAGGGCTAGCAAGTTATGGAATGTAGCATATAGCTTAGTTGTAACAACAAGGGCCTTCCAGGCTTCTTTGGTTAGGAGAGCCTCGTTAAAAATATTCACTCTCATATGAATAAGAATTAGGATTTAAAGATTCAATTATATATAAAAAAAAACTATCATCAAACTTTTACCATCTTCTACTCCATTTTACAACTAGCTCTGCAGGCAAATGAGTCCAATATTTCTCATCTTTCTGATCACCCAGGAACACCATTCACAGCTTCCAGCCAAAAGCAGAGTGTGCCCACATTTTTGTCTATACATCCATCTATTTCTGGGCTAAAGAATCTTAYAGAAGAGGCTGGAATCAGCAATGAAGCTCACAGAAAAAATGAGGAGGAAAAAGAGGGGACTAGCTCTTCATCCTACCCCACTCTCTTCCTCCTTGCAGTTCCTGGTGAAGGCAACCCCTTAGCAGAACTACTCCCTGACCATTTAGTTGCCATTTCAGAGGATTTAAAGATCTCCTTTCAGCTACTGCTGAAGAAATTGGAGTCTCTCGTGACCCCAGCTGCTACATTTGCTTGAGACAGGCTGCAATAAGTGGTCTGAATATGGCCTAGATTGAATGTAACAAAGTGTGCCCTGGGATCTGGGCAGCTAGGGCAAAACAAGGAGTATTCCTTACAATGGGAGCCAACCAGCTGTGTTAATACCAGTTGTGCTAATACAGCCAAACACTCACCGCACTAGTGTTCCCCATACACAGTATCCAAAGTATTAATAACCCTTCCTAATCCAGTGGCAGAAATTCAATCTCTGCTTTTCTATTATGTTTATGGTGTCAAAAGCAGCTCCTCTCTTAAGATCTCCTCTAAATCTGACCTAGGCAGGAAACAATAAACATATAAAGTGGCAATCAAGCAAACCCACCCTGAATGTCTCCTTTGCCCTTTCAGATCTACACCAACAGAGTCAATCCACACACGAGAGTCCCTGCACCTCTCTTCCACCACTGCTTAGCCCCGCTCCTGTAACAAGAATAAGATGGAGTTGCCACCAAAGAGGATTAGAGCCCCAGATCTCAGGTGGAGTCGGGGCTGGGCCAGGGTCAGGGGCTGGGTCAGGGTCAGGGGCACAGGAGTTTACACTGTACAATAGAAAAAGTTAATAAATCTAAACAGCACTTAATTTATTGATGAAGTAAGAAAGACTATTAATGTGGAAAACATAAGCAAGATCAATAGCAGAGAACACAAATA
This sequence comes from Rhea americana, assembly GCF_003343005.1. Lineage (NCBI taxonomy): Eukaryota > Metazoa > Chordata > Aves > Rheiformes > Rheidae > Rhea > Rhea americana. The sequence continues at coordinate 1,964,137 of NW_028185039.1, read as the reverse complement.
ACTAAAGCTATTGACACCTAAGTATTTTAAGCCTAATTGCAGGCATATGCACTTTCCAAGGGTATCTCACCTTCTAATAGCACCCTAGAGATTATGGGGTTAATTGATGCAGCTGTTTACTCCTGGCTCACGTGGTCCAGATTGGAATTCCCTGGAGGATGCTATTAAACTAAAGTGTTTAATGAAGTGCTAAAGAGTGGAGTTTCTAATATCTTCCATTGAATGAAACTGAATAGAAATTGGGGCAAACTTCTCTTCCCCAAGTAGAAATTTCAGTCTGACATTAGAGTAAGTCACCTAACTCACCTGGGATGGGAGGCCTGCAGCACAAGGGAACACAGAGGAGGTAGTGAAATTGTTTTGTTTTGTTTTGTTTTTCCTCCAATATCACAGTATCACAGGTAGGAAAACAGATCTAGAAATATGCTACATTTTATCATAGCTATGACATAGTATACATGCTACATTTTATCACAGTATGTCTGATAGCTATGATAAAGCCAAGGCGATTCACCCCTGTGGCTTTTCAGGCCCTTATGCAAGTTCTTCGCAGGAAATTCAACCTCCAGCCCTTTGGCTAAGTATTTTTCCTAGACAGATTGACTGAACATTCGGTAATATTCCCTCTGCTTCTCTCTCCTGGGGTGGGCTGAAAGGAGGATTTGATCTCCATAGATCATTACAGGATTTGATCCATAGATCACAGAAGAATAGACCTTCTTAAGGATAACACTGACAGCTGTGCAGGCAGATCAGGCATTTCAGTTCGATGGTGGTGGGGTAAGCCAAGACAGCTAGAAAGGAKTTTCTTAAAACCAGTCAGGTGCCTGCATATGATGAGTCTGCAAGGGCTGACAACCCTGGCCACAGTCCACAGCCCCCCGATACCCAAAACATGGTGTGTAACCCAGAGCTCGGCTACCTTCATCGCTGTAACATGAAGGTCTCAGCTCTCCATCCACCACCACAGCCTTTCTCCCAAGTGAGCTTTGAGCCAAGCAASGAAAGCCCTGGTGGAGCTTTTGCCTTTCTCCTTTCACCCCCTCCTAAATTTTGTCTGCAGGGACCTTCCAGCCTCCATTCCTGGGGCKCAGCCCGCCAGTGCCCTGCTCAGGGTCTTCCCGCAGTCCCTCACTCGCCATACAGTCCCCTGCGCTCTCAGCAAGGCTTGTAATTCTTGTGAGGAAGAAATTGCTTTCTCCATTTGGCTCTTGCCATCCTAGAGGGCACGCGGACAATGAATCTGATGAGGGCAGGGATTTCCCTGGAGTGAGGGGGATGGGGTTGGACTGCCAGGGTTCAGCAAGCAGGGCAATGCACTGATTTCAAAGCTGGATGCTTAGCAAATAGAAACTGGAGCATTCCCTTCAAGGTCTACCCACGGACTCAGGTGCTATACAGARCCCCTTTAAACCATCCTCTCCCTCTGCGGTGTTTTCTTATCACAGTTTGAGATTTCTCTTTTAAAATCMATGGTTTTGGAGGCATCTTACAAAGGCCATTCTACCAGGACAGCTATTCCCAGTGAAAACATTCCTTCTCTTGCTTCTGTCCACATTGTATCTCCCTGGAGAGGGGTAGGGGGATGGGTGAGAAGGGAGCATTATTTTTGTAGCCTAGATAATGTTACTAACTCTGTTGAAAATGCTTCTAGAAACAGAAACGCTTTTGAGTGCATCCAGTACGGGGTCAGGGTTGTGCTGAATTGACTAGATTGGTGGGTTTCAACCTGTGGCCTATAGAGCCCAGAGAGACCTGTCAGGTCTGTGGAAAGTAACTGAGAAAAGCTGGCCTACTGTCAGTCAGCACAACTTTTGACTCTATGTAGGGTCTGCACATACACCAGAAAAACCTGAGGGTTCTGTAAATTGAAAAATGAAAAAAAACATGGAATGAAGTTGGGTTTGGGGCACCTRTTCTGTCCACTTGTCACAGGGCATGTAGAATGGGAAAAGATTGTGTCCTCTGTGGTTAGATGGGGATTATCTATGATACCTATGATAGAAAACCATRATCAGCCTTGAAAGGTACCTTTGTCTGTTCCCTCCTTCTGTCGTGTTTGGGACCYCCATCGTTTTGGGAGGACACCTCTGGAGCCAGAGGAGAGGAGAGCTTCCCAGCTAGCGACAGCACTGCCAGGCTCAGGTTCCCATGGATCCCAGCACTCCCTGAGGCTCTGCACGTGCGGACCGGGCTCTCTGGGAAATATGGAGGAAACAAAGAAATAATATGAGAACAGTGAAAACCCAGAGGGTTGGAGAGCTCTGTGTGCACTGACCTCTAGAGGTGTGCTCGCAGGCTTAGCACCTTGCAGAGATGGACACTGGACATGCTAAAAAGAAATAGAGTGGCTCCTGCGCAGCGTTTCCCTGAGGGCTCCTAGAGTGCTGCCTAGTCTCGTATTAAATGTTTCTAAAACCAGAGCTCTTCTTGCTTCCCTCAAGTGACCACTAGTCATTCAAGAACCCCTCTGCATCCTTCTGGTTTTATTCTAACTCTAGTATTTCAGCCCTTCTTGCAAAAACACCACCATCTACCTCTCTCTTTGGTGCCTTTAAACCAGCAATGCCCTATTAACTCCTTCCCTTGTAAATCAACCTTCCAAATTCTGGTCCTGGAGCCCCCCAAAAAAGCAGCTTCTAAGCCTATGGCTAATTTTAAGCATGTGCTTAATGCTCATCGACCTCTCTCATGGAGCAAGGTTAGTGTTCTCTTCTCCTCCTGCCCACTTGCAGCCCACCCAACTGCATTCACCTCAACTGCCAATTCCCTGCGCTGAAGGCCAATCCCTGAGCCCACGTGAGAGCCCTGCCACCATCCAGCCTCAGGACACGGCACAATCTTTGTGGTTGCATCCAAAAGCAGCGTTTTTGTGCCCTGCACATGCATGCCTCTCCCCGGCTGCACACGCAGGACGGGACTATTTGCCCCCTTGTTGCCAGTCCCATTTTGCTGTCTTTGCTCACATTTCTACTCCTCCTGGCCCCTGCGGATTATTTCCCTGCCTCCATCCTCCGCTCCCAGTTCAATCTCACCTCTGAATGTCACTGGGACTGCTTTACACCCTTTTGCAGAGCAGCAGTGAAGCGTAGGCCGYCCTGGGCTCCAGGATGCTCCCTAGCTACTCCGTATGACACTAGCAGCTCCTGGGCCAGCGCAGGCAGAGCGCGGTCTTGATGCTGCCTTTCAGCCAGACAAGTGAGCCAGAACTGCCCCCCTAAAGCCAAAAAAACCCATTTCTCCTCTTATAGCAACAACTGCCATGAAAGCAAGCTTAAGCTAAGCTGTTTTATTTCACAGATGTAACAGGGCCGGCATACAGCCAGTTACCACGGCTCTGCTGATACGCGGCAACTCATTAAACTATGGTAATTTAATTGCTTGCAATTGTCCGCCCATCCCCTAAACGGAGCACTCAAGGCGACACGGGGCACAGCCGACGTCCCCTTTCCCCCGCGCTCTCCCCTCCAGCTCTGTCCTTTCCCGGGGTCCGCGTGCAACGGCAYGCCAAGGGAGGGCTTGCGACCGCGGGAGGGGTGTCGAGGCGCCTCGGACGCGATCAGACCGCTAAACCCCCTAGCGCTGCTATTGCAAAATCACTTGTGGCGCAAAGAAAAGAAAAAACAGCCAAACGGATGCAACAGAAAAACTGAGAGAGAAGAAAATTAACCAAGAAATATGCAGGCTTGATGTCTATACACTGAAGAATATTTATTGCCCTCTCACGTGTCTTGCTTACTCTCATAACAGATATAATATTTTCGAAAGAACGAGTCTCCCTTTACCATTCCTGTCTCTCTTGCGCCCTTTCTCTGTCTCGCTAGCTCYGTCTCTGCCTCTCTGATACCAACTCTGACAAACCATGCGATTCTGATGGAAAATTCATTAGTCGTCCTTTTTTTTYCCCCCATTTTCCCAGTCAGCTTCGCGCCTGATCTGTCAGCCTCTTCCATCCTGATTATCTGGAGACGCCAATTTCAAAGAGACATCTTAATAGTGATGTCAACGAATTAATTAGATGTGTTAATGAGCTAAAAGCAACCCAAATTAAATTAATGCAGTAATAAGCACAGACAGCAAAATTAGCTCCAATTTCTGTAAATGATTCTGAACTGTACACAACATCTCATCCTGCTAGAACATTACCATCCCCCAAAGCTAATCAAGAACTCCAGTGCAATTAACTGCTTAATTACAAAACACACACACAGCTCATAGATCCAGCAGCAGGAGGGGCGCGCCGTGCTACGGAGCGAGAGGGAAAATCCTCGGAAACAAACACCACGCAGCAGCAGCCTCGCTGCCCGCGCGCCCCTCGTGCCGGCGCCGGTGCCGGCGTGCGGGAGCCGGCGCGCCGCGGGAGGAGAGGCCGCCCGGCGCCGGGGCGAGCCCCCGGCTCCAGCCCCGGCCAGGCGGAGGGCGGCTGGCCAGGGATGCGCTCCCAGGAAGCGTTCCCGCCTGGCAGTGCCCGTTGTGGGGACGCCCCCCGGCCCACGGCGGGCCGGCCGCGCGGTCCCCGCTGCACCCACGCTCGGTGCTGCTCGTGGTGGAGTCGGGGTTGTACGGAAAAGCCTGATCGTCCGGCTCTGCTCATCCCCCGCACGGGGAGGGGGAGCCACTAATAGCTTTGCAGAGCTGCTCAGGTATCTGATTAGCTCTAATTGCAGCGAGGAGAGAGAGGGAAGGAGCGGGAYAGGGCTGCAGATGGAGGGAAAGAGAAGGGGAAGAGGATGACGGAAGCAGGTAGAATTAAACGGCTGCAGGGGGTCAGATGGAAAACCCTGGGAGAGGAGTGGTGGCCTCCAGGATGAAGGAAAGAGAAGGGAGAGGTGAACGGAGGAGCAATAAAAGAGGGAAATCCATGGAAACAAAGGAAAGGGAGAGATCTGGGGCCGGAAACAAAGGGAAGCAAGGGCAGACAGAGAGGGCTGTGAGYTGGCAGGCCCCGCAGAGAGCAGCAGGGGCAGGAACGCTTCTGGAAARAGCAAGTCCTAGCTAGGCCCTGTCCTGTCCCCATAGAGCCAGGATGTGCTGGGGTGGGTGCAAAACACAGCTGCCTTATCACAGGATGCCACCATCGATTTGAAGGTTGTACAGTCATTAGTCCACCTATTAAATGAGGAATATTTGCGATAAAGATGAGGATAAAGATTCGCTGTGACAAACAGCATCTCTGTGTTTCTCTTTTTTTTCACTTTTTATTACAATTAGTTCAGTCTGTTAATAAGTAAAGGATATTTTTAGTTAAATTCAGTTCCAGTTAATTGATTCAAAAGCGAAACCCAGCAACTGAGTTAATTGATCCATGCGTCTTATGTTGTAATGGTGAGGTACTCCCTGGGCAACTGTCATCACTGGGATTCAGAAAGGCAGCAGAAAGGAAGAAGAACAGGGCCACGACACCTGGGAGGACTGCAGAGCATCCCACCTCGGGGACGCGGTGCAAGCTCGCAGCCAGGAGCCATGCTGCTCACCCCTTAGCTTTTACAGTGCCTTSATGCAGAAGAAGCTGTGGGGGCTATTGCCTTCACATTCCTGGTGCAGGAACCACACCAGCCCCTGTGCAAGCCTGTGTTCACACACCGCAGCAGTGCTGCTAGATCCCCAAATCTCCATAAACAGATGTAGGCAATGCCATTCAGGTGCCAACCAGTGCCCTGCGCAGCCCAGGGTGCTGTCCCTGGCAGTGGCAATGGACGATGATCTTTGAGGAGCGCATGCTAGCTTGGTCACTTYTCATGGTCCATCTTCCCTGTACTGCCCTGCACCCAGAGCTGCCACAGTGGGGATGTTGGACAGTGCCCAAGGATTTTAGTTGCCATTTATAGAGCTGTTTCCATGAGTTTGTTTAATCCCCCTTGGCCTCCCATTGCAGCAAGCCCCAGAAGTCCACCACCTGCTGTGTCCAAAAGTGCTTTCTTTTATCTTTCTCAAACTTACTTCTTAATATATTCAATCGAGTGCCCCTTGTTCTTGTATTACGGGATTTGTTAAACAACACTCTTGCATCTAGCTTAACCACTGCCTTCAGGATTTCATCAGCCTCAGTCAAATCTCTCAACAGCCTTTTCAGTCTCTGCTTGGCAGGCAGCTCCCTTCCCATACTCATGTTATATGTCTACATCTCCTTGTCACAAGGACTGGCCTTTTTACCTGGAAGACTGGAGCTCTTTGCTTCCTGTCGTGCTTGTCTCTGTACACTGCTGTGCATAATAAAGCAAGGCAGGCAGTGGGGTTCGAGGCTTGCACAAATGCACATCCTCCTTTTGGGGATAGAGCAAATCTGAAGGCAGTTTTTGGAAGAAGCGTCCTTTATCTAGATGCATAAAAATAATAGCTTAAGAAAAGCAYCTCCTTCTGCTTCATCTTTGACCTCACAAGAAATTTTGGGCAAAGTCATGATCAGATGGTGCCTGATCCACATGAACATCTCCTTGTTGCACTTTCCCCATTAGCTGTGCTGCAAAAATTGCCAAGCAAAAAACTGTCCGGCTGAGCAGCAGATGAGTGAGAAGAGCAACTGTCCATAATCAGCAAAGCAAACTAGAAGAAGTCATGCTCACAGACATTTGATCTAATCTCTTCCAGGAATAGTCCCTGTGAAGGAGACCACACTCAGACCAGCTGGTGGCTCGGGATTTGAAACATAACTCTGAATCTTAACACAAGTAACACAAAGGTTTCCTATCCGTACACGGCTGGAGCTCCAGGTGCTCACAGCTGCAAGTAACCAACACTCAGTAGCATTCTCATTCAGTTTTACAGAACTCGTCCTACTCACGCCTGCTTCTACTTGGGAACGTCAGACTCTTCTCTAAGSCCAGAGGCAGCCTACATCTCTTCTCCCACAAGCCTGCACATTCCAGCCCTTGCAGGTGAGGTCTCCACAGTCAGAGCAACTGTTGGCTCTGCAGTCACATGGCAAGTATGAGTACCTGTGCACACTGTGATCATACAGGATTTTATAAACTGGTTGAGGTCCAGTGACAAGCTAGCTGATAGCTTTGCAAGTTGTTTCTTTAACAAGGGCTGAGAGTAACTCCCAAAATGCCTTTCTGAAATACCTGTTGATATACGTCTCCTGTGTTTTCTACAGACCATTAATGTTCTTCTTGCCTATTCCTCCTGATACCGCTTCATGTCAATTCACAACCACCTAATCATTTCCAGGGGAAAGACAAAACTCCTGGGGCAGATAAACCAGAACTGTCAAACACTTGAAGAGCACAAGCCATAAATTGGATCTYACTGTAATAGGCACTACGCAACAGAAGAACACCTGGGTTGGGATCTAAGAAACCTGGTTTGAAACAAGATGCAAATTGTGACAGTGATGAATGAAGAGCCTCTTGGCTTTCTCTGCACAGTCTTGRGGACCAAAGTGCAAATRTGCAAGATCAGACCATAATGAGCAYGCAGTTTGGCATTCCTTAAGTATGTGATGGCTGTCCCATGTATGGGTGGTCCACAGCATCTCACTTCAGGGGGCACAAACTTTGCTGACAGCTCCGTGGTTTCAGAAATGGATCAAAATGCAAAGCAACCACCTTGAAGAATGAAACAGAAGTTTTCTAAAAATGAACTGTTTAAGGCACCAAAAAACATGATCAGCAAGGCATAAGCAGACAGCGAGAGTGTGCTTTCCAAGCAGAGCTGCCCCTGAGCTGTGCACCAGCCCTCTTCGCCTTGCATCATTCCCATGTGAGGTCTGAGAAGTGACCGTGAACTGAATGAGGCTGCTTCATGCGAGAGGGCCATTTCTTTGCTGTTATCCTCAAAGCTCTGCCTCCGCACTGTCTCCAGTTACACACCTCCCAGACGACTGTGCAATGTGCCACCCACTCTGTGCTTTGGTACAACTGCAATGTACTTTCAAGACTCTGAGAAGAAATTCAAAAGCTGTTGTTTTCCCTGTTGACGAGTAAACTAAATTTAGGCTAAAAATGGCACATAATAGAGCATATTCTGAAGACTTTTCTTGTACCTAACAACTTCTTTACTGCTCTCAAACTAATTTTAATAATAGGAATTACAATTTAAGGCAAATAATGCACTTTCATGATGATGTTAACTACATTATTTCAATCTCTGGAGGCCACATTGTACAGCAACAAGAACTAGTGACAGACAAACGACAAATTGCTTGATCTTTGCAACTGCAGTGTAACTAAGGATCTACTTGATGAAAAAGTCTAAAAAAAATTATCTTTTTGAGAAAGCGAGAGCTTAAATAATTTTCTGGAATACAGCCTGACAGCAAGTCGTCTGTGCCAGGAATACATAGCTAATCTTGATACAGTTTCCTCTCTTCATGACTTTTYTTAATGGGATATTATCATGCACTATACACCTAGAAAAATCAATAGATAGGAAGTTCTGCAAGGCACTGAGCATCTTCAATGCAGCTGGCTTTGAGAGTGCTCATCATCTATCCGGAACAAGGTTCACAACCCCAGCAACATCAGCCCTTGCCAGGACCACATCTAGCTTTAGAGTAGAGCAATACTTCTATTGCCAGAACCTACAAGGACAATTTGCTTTTTCTGCTTGCTGGGAAAAGTTGAAGGGAAAGGATATCCTTAAATAATGCCACAATTTATCCACACTTTAAAATGCTACTCCTTGATTTGTCAGCATACTTTTGAATAATTCACAGTGGATTTGGCAGGCTGCTATGATATATAGTGTAATATAGATGAAACACTTCTGATACAGAAGTTAATACTTTCCAGCAGAGTAAGGAGATAATTGTGTCAAAACAAGCCTTAACCACTTAGGTTTACCTGTTTCTTGATACATAGGAGTTTGCAAACATGATTCCCATTAAAGCAAATGAGAAACACACATATAAATCTGCGTGCCTCAAGAAGAAAATATTCTTCACAAGTGCCTTTCTTGGTGTTGTATGATCAATTCACCATCTGGTTTTATTTATTCATGATTTCTCAGATGACTACAACAATATTGACATTAAATACAGCTTTGGCTTATTAATTTTTTTAAATTCATATGTATTTTAAGTCACTTTTGTTGACTTCACCTTGGATTGCTCCTTTATSTGTTTGATCATTTTCCTGGCCTGCTGTGTGGTGTCTACTCTTACATGTATTTTCCATGTTTGCTTTCCAGCTCCTTGTTTCTGCTCTAGCTAGCCACAGCAGAGTAACTTTTTTGTTCTATGTGCTATGGACTAGCTGTCTTAAGACTACACTGATCAGACTGAGAATTTGTCTAGCTCAGGCTGTAGATACAGAGCAGCCCTGTTTGTTCCAAGATCACCGACACCTCCCTGAAGCTCTTAAAAGACTCTGTAGCTTTTCCAAAGTGGTGGAGACAGGACGTCTGCACATCAAAGAGACCATCARTCCTCCCACAGCATGCATATTTAGATATGTTACTTGTCCTTAGCATCCTTTGTGAAACTTGGGACAGACAACTATTAGCCATATTTATCTCCTTTTCTATCTTACTGCCCACCAAGATCTCAGACYTGGCTAGGGCCCTACACAGCTGGCAAAAATGGACAGTCACTGTCACTTCCAAGTCCTGCATGTCTTCTGACAACTCCCTCTGACATAAACCAGTCACTTCACAAACCTTCCAGGTCATTAAGAGAAAGTCTGTATTTTCAAAACTTTTTCAAATCCCCTTCCTTCACCTCTCCCTTGACTCATCCCAGTTTCAAGCACACAGACTACATCAACTGGCTAAATCAGCTCCCAGTATCAGACCATATACTAAAATCTTCGCACAGACCATAGACATTAATTTAATTGAAAATGCTTCCTACAAACAGATTTCAAGTTTTTGTTCTTACTTGTAATATAYGCCATCCTTATTAAAGAGAACCAATCCGTCCAACTCCCCAGTTGTCATTCACAATCCTGTACCCAGCAAAAGCTAGGTGTCTCTTTTAGGGGTTGTTACCACAGAGTCTGTCATTATTTTCTGTAAGGCGTTTTTTCTACCTCTCAGGTAATCTTCTTTTTTTTCYGTTTGTGCAGTTTTATCTTCCCCATACTCCTCTTGAGTTTATATCCCTTCCTCTTTTTGCTCAGTTCTCTGATCACAGCTTCTCTGTCCTCTCATATTCTTCACTTATGGAGTAACAACGTGTCACATTCATAACCTCTTTGCACCAAAAATGTTCTTTGATCTGTGTAAACTACATTTGATGCTGAAATCCTTGATATTAATATCTTTTGTTTGTGTGTCAATGTTCTCTAGAATCTAATTAAGCAATGTTTTGAGAGTATGATATATGTTTGAACAATTTGGCAGAGCAGACAATACAAGCTATTGACCTGCAAAGATAAATTGTGCTCRCAGATTCTAAGAATTCACACGTGCATGTTTCTTTATGTTATTTCTTCTGAAAAAATACACATTCAGAAAGAGGCCTTGTTTTGTAATAATCTCTGCAAGACTTAATCAAGTATCTTTTCATGCTCTTTACTGTAATTGCAGTTGCAGTTACAGCAGGGCAAAATAGAAGCTGATTTAAACTAACCAACAAAAATAATAATAAAATAAAATAAAGGGTAAGTTCACCCAAAYGCTAATAATAGAGATTATTCAATCAATAGGGCTCTTGTTATGAATGAATAGGCTCAAATGGCTTCAAATGATGTAAAGATTGACAAGGTATAGGTCAGCCTAATATACGTACTTACCCTAATCTGACTTCAGCAATTTGAAAAGCAGCATCACATGGCAGCAGGTCAAGACAGCTGWGTGCGGAGACGAAGCTGAGTGCAGCAGGAATGCTGAGCACGTCACAGGAGCGCACAGGGTCTCCACAAGAGATGAGGCTGCTCAGGACTTTGCAGTCATCTCTGCATACCTCTACTGGATTGGACTCTGACAGATGGAAAAAAAAAAAAAAAAAACGGGTGGGGAGTTGGGGAGAGAACAACAAGTTTTAAGAAGGTGATGTGGAGATACTGTCATGCAGAATGTGGTTCACACTCACTGCTAGGACCCTGTGAGCAGCTCTACTGCCAGTCCTACTCCCTAGAAAAGGYTCTGTGCCTTAAGGCAAGAAAATCATGCCATGTTTCTGAGTTTCTATGATCAGYCTGACAGACAAATCTGTTCAGACGTAGCTCCTAGGTAAGACTAGTTCCCAGTGTTGCATCTGRAGTCCAGCTTTCTCCATTGCCATTACAGATCCTTACAGCTGAACAGAAGATGCAGTATCATCATAGGATGAAGAAGAGATCTCAGGGAGCACAAGGCCTGGTTCTTCGTTAAGGTCTGGAAATGAGGGAGCACAGCCCAGGAACGATGTCTATAGGAGATATTGACCAGGACACAAGGCTGGAAACAGTGGCAAATGCCTCCACAGGACTTAAAAGACTTAGTAATGCAGGACTGGAAATGAATTTGAGATTCAGTTTGAAAAACAGAAGTGTTTTGAGGTGTAGAGATAACTCACTCCAAAGCACCAGCCCAATTCTGCTGTGAAGTACGAATCTATTGCAAGAGGCTCTGGAATGTTTCCTGTTCTTAGAGCAGCAAAGCTCTMGGACACGTAAAATAAAGGGCATTTTTGCACTGATGAGGCTTGATGAAAAGAACAGGCAGGATTTTACTACTAGGAACCACCTCTAGCATCACCCCATCCTTCACCTCTGCTCTGCTGTTCCTGAACAGCAGGAACCCCTGGGGCTAAAGTTAAACTCCAGATGAGGGCAACCAGCTGATCCAACCACCCCTCCAACAAAGTCTCAGTGATTCCTGCCAAACTAATCAACTCTGTGTGATTGACCACAATTGATTTCCTCAGCTGGGCACAGAAATAGCACTGAGGGTGTCTGCTGTGCTCGYGGCTGCTTCCACGGAGGACAAAAGGAGCAAAATTATCTTGACGGGCATTTGAGTCCGACTCTCCCAGCACTGTCAGAGGAGGGCCAAGCCAAGCCCGTTGCATCCCATGTGCCTGGTGCTGAGGCAGCCCAGCGCTGAAGTGCTGTYTTTGCACAGCCTGGCCTGTGCTGGCTGGCTTTGTGCAGGGGGGGAAGAACTTCCACAAAGTGCAATGATTTTTCAGCGTCAAGAATTTGGGCAACCTGGAGAGAGATGTGTAACTCAGGCTGGGCCTGGGCCTCTGGCAAGCCTGGTYGGAGCTTTTAGGCAACAGCACAGTGCCATCTGTTGGCTTGCTCACCCAGCAATGGAGTGAAACCATCGCCCCAGAAAGTCCTGGGAGGCAGGAGAAAAAGAGGGGAAAAAAGAGCTACATGGGCCCTGCATCTCTATGGCTCTTCCCGCAGAAGGCACAGTTTCTCAGAGCTGCTGGCTGCTGCCCTCTCCAGTTTCTGCAGGCAAAGATGACAGACCTAGTGGCATAAAATTTTCCAATGTTTTTCCATTGGAATGCAAAATGGAATTTCTCCAAATTTAATGGTAACAGTTCAGTCCCAGAGGGCTACTGAATAATTAAATACCACCACTGCCAGTGAGGACTGCCACCCTCCACGCTTCTTCCAGTGCATCTTCCTTCTCTTTCTGGAAATTCTTTCCAAGRGGAAAAAAGGATTTTTCAGGGATATGTAGACATTGCATGAACTTGTTGGAACTGCTACACAGTAAATCCTACGCGTCTGACTTCTGCACAGCAAATTGAGCAGATGGGGGMGTTTTCTTAAAGGCCTTCATTTAGATGTGCTCCTGTGCTCACCCCACCCAACCTGGCCATGGGGCTGTGTCACTGTGTTTTAGCTAGAATTGGCCAAATATGTGGGGTGGGTGGATATCTCACTGTGCATTGTTGGCATGTCRTCTCCAGTGCTCTGGGATAATTCAGGTTGAATGGCTCTGTACAAATGTAGATTATATTACTGCTATAGAGGATTAAGGAACATGACTGTGCTCTAAAAATTTTTCATTGTGAAAAAAAAAGAAGAAAAAGAAAAGTGCTGCAAAAGCCAAGTCTCCCTGGTAGAAAAAAAAACTGAAGGGGGTCATTCTGATTTCTTTTACCCACTTTTCTTTGTGGAAAAAAGAACATTTTACATGAAGAATGAACTATGTGAGGCCAAGGCAGAAAGACTGAGGGATGATGCTTGCCATACAGCCTGGGTCTGGCCGGGGAAGCCCAACTTCTAGTCCTGATGTGGCCCTACTTCCTCTCTTGCCTCAAGTTTTCCATTGGCAGGTGCAGATAATGCTGCCATACTCCTCCCTTCATGGGAGGGATCCAAGGCATCATTAGTTAATGTCTGCAAATGGACTTTGAAGAYGCAAAATACTCTATAAATGTTAAATATCATTATTCTTGCAACAAAGCAAGAAATTAAGAGACAGAGAGATAAAGTTCAAATGAAGAACTCCTTCATTACAGGTAAAATCGTGTCTCAAACAATGTATGCATAAAGTTTACACCATTTCCACATAAAAATGCAATTACTACCTAGAGTAGTTTCACTCTCTGAATTACAATTAATTGACATCTATCCAAAACATGAAAAACAACCATGTTTAGTTTGCACATGGCCTRAACAGCAGAGAGCTCCAGGTGACTGTGAGACATTGCAACATCCTCCATACGAGCTTGGCTGATCCACAAGCCTCAGGCTTGGCCCCCCAYGGTGTGTTTGCAGAGGCAGGTCTCTGCTGCTCTCTGGTGCTAAGTGACACTTCTCCACCCCGGCGTGGTAAGCTTTTTGCATGGAGCTAAGCTGGCACCAGTCTGACCACCAGAGGATGTCCTCGGGCACCCCATGGATCTACTGGTTCAGAGCTGCAGCGGAGGCTCACCTGAGCACGGGTCCTGCTTTGCACATCCATGCATAGATTTCCCCGTAGTCAGTCAGAGAGGACACTGCAGAGCCAGTCTGGGAAAGAGATGGAAGGCTTTTAAATTTCTCCCTCACTTATCTTAGAAGCAAATGGAGGAAACATTGCAGTTGCTTTCTCCAAGGTGAGACTTTTTAGTTGTTTCCGTGACACTGCTCTCTCAGGATGCTGAGTTGGAATACACAGGAGAAGACCTGGACATCAGAATTAGTGGTCATAGTATGACAAGGGTCATTTCTTCATGGATTTTTCTTAATAATTTTGTGAGCCAAACTGGACCCAAATTAAAAAAAAAAAAAAAAAAAAACAAAGAACAACATTGATCTGCTCCTTCATTGCCATTAAAACCTCAAATGTATTAGAAATACAGAAAGGGCAGTGACATCTGGAAGTTAAAGCTGTGTTCTAGAAGTGAGGACACTGCCTGCTTGTGTAAGGCAGAACAAGGCATGGAAGAAACCCGTGCCTCAGTTTCCCTTTCCTTGAGATGCAGCTAATATCTATTGACTCACGTGCAAAATGCTTTCTAAGCCATGAATGAAAGGCCTTACATAAGTAGTTATTAAATTAATAACAATAATTTTTGTTGTTCCTAAGCCAACTATAAAAATAATTTTTCAGAGAAACGAAGTGCCTTGTCTCCCAGTGATAGATTACAATGATGTTAGAAATTATTCACAGTATGAATCTGGTTTCCAGTCTGGTTCCTCTCAATAAATTACAGAACGGAGCCCAGGGTGAGTATATAGTTTACCAAAGCAAATTCAAAGCAGGCAGAAAGTATATTCCCCCGTCAATTTTGTCTGTGATCCTTCGAGGTCTTCTCCTGACTAAAAGGAAAAGTCGAGTATCGCCTAGGAGTTTCCCTTTCGTTTATGACCGGCCGGCTTTCGGCGCGCCCCGCCGCCCGCGCCATCAGTGCCGCTCGCCTCCCCGTCCCCAGCGCTGCTGCACCCGCCGCCACCCTCCCCGGCGGCCACGAGCCCCTCCGCGCCATCGCCTTTATTTTATTTTTTTTTTTTTCCTCCGGTTTCACCACTGTTGTTTATCCATTAAATTCTTTCCAGATGGGGCCGAGATTCTCCTCCTTCCTCCGAGCCGGCGCCACGCGCGCCGAGGCTGCCCGTCGACAGGTGCAGGGCAGCGCGGAGCATATGCCGTTGGTTTGGCAGCGCCGGCTGCAGCGGCAGCTTCTGCGCGCGTCTCGCCGGGCAGCGCTCAGCCGGGACCTGGCGCCGCTCGCAAACACCATCTGGCATTGGCAGCCCTGGCACCGAGGAACCATTCCCCGCGCAGGCAGCCCGGCCGGCCGGCAGGCAGGCAGGCGCCGGCCCCGCTCCGCTCGGCGGCGGCTTCTCCCCGCGGCCGAGGTGCTCGCGCGGGGACGGGGATGCGGAGAAGGGCCCGGGGCAACGGGAGTCTTGCTGGGCCTTTGCTACCGTGCTGGCGACAGCTGGGACGGGAGGAAGCAGAGCCCACGCTGCCTTCAACAACCCTCATCCGCGGCACGACAGCTCGGGCCCCTTCTCCATCCCCTCCCTGCGGCCCCCCAGCTCCTCCAGCACCGGGTCCCTTCCCCAGCAGCGGGTGCGCGGGGCGGTGGGGACACGGCAGCACATCTCCTTATACGAGACCTTTGCTCCTCGGTGCTGCGGACGACCTTCCCAGCACAACRCGGCCGCGGTCTGGCTGGGCTCGAACGCACGCTGCAAGGCAAAGGCCTCTGCTTCCAGTTTCTGAACCAACACAACACAGGCCACAGAAAGGCCACGAACAGTCGTTATTTATAGCAGAGTTACGAGTTACCCTCCCTGCTGAAGAGATCTTCCCTGGAAACCTACTCCTGTGCCTCAGCGTCAGGCTGCGCGGCAGCATTTCTCCGAGCAGCACAGCACGCCTGGGAAAGGAGGGAATTTATACAGCATCCTTTCTTTTTCCTCCTGCCATGAAAAGTACCAGCACTCAAACAATTTCTGGCTGTCTGGACCAATGTCAGAGAAAAAAAAGAGAAAAAAAGGCATTTGAAGTCTGAACGGCAGTATAACAAACTCCACCACTCAGCTCCACCACTATTGCAAACATCTGCAGAGTACATCTGTCCTGGAGTACCGGGCTCTCGGGATGTATGCGAGTCTGCTTGGGCGTGCTCCTCCTGATGCCTGCACATTYTGCCTATGCCTCGATCATAGCCCTGCCTCCCACCCATCCTCTAGAGAGTCCTGCTCCATGTGCTAGGTTTCAAAGCCCTTTGGTCTGACAGCAATCAGGAAAAGACCAGCACCTCAGCGCTCCCAAATGCGCTGCTCGGGTTTGGAAACACCTGAGCTCCAGTACGAAGTACTTCTGCACATGCTGAAACGTCCAAAGTTCCCAGCTTCCTGCCACAACACCATCRCATTTTACAAATACAAGTGTAAAGAGACACTGGAAACTTTGGGGGGAGAAGTGTTTCTCCCCTGCCGTGCAACATGGGACTATTGCTGCCGTCGAGGACTGCCTGCAGGGATGGCTTTTGCAAAGCGTGACTGTCACAGGAGGAGAYGTATAAGACACAAAACTTTCTAGAATGAGCTGGCTTGCAAAGGGCAAGCCTGTCCAAAGAAATAAAAGGTTTTATTCCCCCCTTACCTACCTATAGCATSTTAAGGAGTAGCAGTTGTTGTGAGCCAGAAGGGCGATGTATATTTTAGCTCCCTACAAGACTCTCTGGTTTACTTACCATGCAAGGACCACTGACAGCCTCACTTTCCCAAAACTTCTCGTGTGYGTTAGTTGTTAGCCACCTGCTTGCTGAGCACGGGCACCCCACACACTGCAGCAGGGGTAGGATCCAAATACGGATATGCTGCAGTTCAAACAAGAATTTATCCCATGTGCCCAGCTTTCTTGGAGGACAGGGCCACGACACCTCCTTTTTCAGTCTTCACTGTGAGTGGTGACGGCCAGGATCTGAGTTCAGCTCTGGACAGACCACGCTCAGATCACAAATGTGGATCCATACTAACACTAGAAAACGACCCTACCAATGCCCGGTGCCACTGCAGTCCCTCTGTCCTGTGTTCCAGCCGAGCTGCAGGCCTGTGTCAGAGCTGCRAAGCACAGGATAGCCGGAGCACACACAGCCTGCTCTGTCAGGAGGGCATTTAAMCCCCCCTGTGACCCCTGCTAAAGGCAAAAGACCGAGACTGTCTGTTGTAGTATCTCTAACCCCTTTTGGAAGGCAACGTCATAGCCCCGGGAGCTGCGTACAGTTGACAGTGCAACACTGGCAGCACGGAGTGTTCAATCTCACGTTGGGAACGTCACAGGAAATTACTTCTTACGGCTTCCCATTTTGCTGCCATCTTCACACACATTGCCTGTCTGATAATCCACCAGATTAACACCAAGCCCCTCAAACGGGACTCGGTGAGCCCGTACCCTTCACCTTAAGGTTCGTGCCGCAATCACCCTGGCAATGAGCTGCTCTGCTTGTCTTAGCTGCGGTCACCGAGCAGCATTTACACAACCRCTCTGCACACCTGTGAGGCTGTGAGCTCGGACAGGGCCAGCTCAGCTGAGCAGGGCAGCAAGGGGAGACCTCGCTCCCCTTAGAGGACCACGGTGAAGGAATACCACCTTGGCTCCGGCCTGGCWCTTCTTCTTGAGAAAGCTGCCACCTTTCCTCAGTCAATCAGCCCATCAGGGACTGGCTCTCCCAGCCRGTAGAAGTAACTTATGGCCACACAAAGAGACAGTGCTACATTAGCTACTGCTACTGACTTTTTAGTTTGGAAAGCCAGTAATGCAACTAAGCGGCTTGGGCCTCAGGATCCTGCAACGCTGTGCAAAGCCCTGCATCAACTGTGCATGCAACTACACTAGAAATAAAYGTACAAAGTCACCGCTGCAGTGGCACATAGCAAGGGGAGCATCTCACCGGGACCATTTGCTTCTATTTGCCAGCAAATTCTTGTTGCAATTTTAATGATAGAAGCCCACAGTAAGAAAAGTGTCAGTGACCATACACTAGATCTCACCCATTTATCTGCTGTGGTTCATCRGCATAGCACATCCAAAGCTGGTTTCTATTTCCCTCCTCTTTTTAAAGAGGAAATTATGTGATCTACTCCTTGCTAGATCCTGCACTCCAAACTCAAGCAAAACAAAATGGATACTCTCTCCAGAGCCCAATGTGCCAGAGGCTCCAAACCCACGACAAAAAGGTGCTGCCTGCCCTGAACAGAGCACAGCCCAAAGCACATTTGGGTTTTGCAYTTGACAGCACAAGCACTGCTGTTTCCCTGGGTTTGTATAGATTACTCTATGCAGCACAGTTACATATATTTCACATATTGTACTGTACTAGTGGTTATTTTGCATGTACAGCAGCTTAAAGATAGGCCAACCCCAAACTTAACTTCAAGCACTGTAGCTTGCAGGCCTTTATAATAGCGCACGACAATCTCTATATGGTCTGTCTAGCCTGAGAGAGCACTGACAAAGGGAAAGAAGAATGACAGATGCTCCCCATGCACAGAGGCAAACAGAGACGGGATGAGAGGAGAAAGAGAGCCTAAAGGGAAAGAAACCGAGCATGCACACACACACACACAGACATACAAAGACAGGAAAGACAAAGGAAAGGGAGATGAGGCAAAAGGACTGGAGAGGAAGAAAATGACCCTTCTCACTTAGTGGGAGCTGCTTGCAGCATCATCTCTTAACGCTTTGTGAGATCTGACTGGGATATATTTGTGTCTGTGAACCAGAATCCTGACACCAGTCCCTTTGATAAATATTTATCGTGCCTGGCTCTCTATCACTTCAGTTTCCACCAGATTAACCTCGATTCTTCCAACAAAAAATGTCCTGATGTTCTGCCTGACACACACATACTACTTTGACCTTCCTTCTCCAGATTCCCCATGGTACTTGTTTCCATTCAGCTAAGGAGAGAATTTTCACTCATCAATCAGAACCGGATTTCTCCCATGCCATGTAAATAATTTAGAAGCATAAGCATCCATGGCACTGCTTATGTGCAACCCAAATCCAGTGCCAGGAATCTTGGGAAAAGGGCCCAATAATATTGTACCAGTCCAAAGTAATTAAAGTGCATCATTACATATAAATTTGTAATTAAACACTTTAACGTAATCATCCCGCACAGCACGATTCCTGATGAATTAATTAAAAGAACTCCAGAAATTAATGTTTTACTTGTCACCATTGTTGTGCTAGCTGTAGCCATCTCCCTGACTATTCCTGCAGCATGTTGTGAAGTAATTATATAATTACTGGGGAACAGAAAGGCTCAGAGTCCCAACAGAGGAGAAACCTGAAACAAAGTGGAAATAGCACACCACAAAGGGCAGAAGGAGAACAAGTCCCCCCACTGAAGAAGAGTCTTCTTCAGCCCTAGGAAAAAGGAGGTTGAAAGAGAAGGGTAGGGACAGGATTTCCACCACCTACCAAGATGGACATGTTCTCCCAGGTGTAATCTTGCTCACTTTCATACACGTGCACATGCGTGTGCACGGCTGCTATGTCCTCCTCTAGCATGCTTGCTGTCTGCAGACCTTGACGCGTGTCTCACACCTCTGGGTGAACTGGGCACCTTGCATTGACTGTGGTGGTATGTTAGGCAGCACATTGCCAGCAAGAAGCCACCCCACAAGACACTGCCCATCCAGCATGTGAGAAATAGCCCTTCCTCCCCAGAGTGCTTATTCTGAACAGGCTGCAGAGTCAGGCAGCAAGGAGGGAAGCAGGGGCAGACAGAAGAGAGAGCATGCCCAACATAAGCCAGCAGCTCAGCGTCAGTGTGGGAAGTTGTACCRAGGTGTCCTGAGGCTCAGTGCAAATCCAAATAATATCACAGGAGACTTTGGAAAACCTCACCCAGAACAAAGCCCATTGCCACCTCCCTGGGGAAGGTCTCCTCTCTTGATAGCCTGCAACCTGTTTTGGGTTAAGTCCCAATCCATGAGACCTCTCAGGGATAAACCYCCCTGCAGCTCTGCTTCCCCTCCACCTCCCTGGCACACATGCGAGGCTGGGGCTTGTGGCTAGCTGCTCCCTCCAGGGAAACAGCTCTGCAGCCCAGCCTCTCTGCAGCACGGGGAGCAGGGCTGGCTCCCGCAACGCGGCACGTGGCTCAGCTTAGCCCTCCTTCACCCCATCCAAATGCCCTTTAACCCCATATGCCTTTCCTCATAGCACAAGCAGAAGCAGGTAGTCAAAGGAACATATGAACCCCTTTCTCCATACGTGTACACCTCTTCCCCTGCTTCAGAGTCCTCCATGTTCTGCACTCTCCTCCTACAACTCATGGTTTGTTGTYTGAAGGATGGATTCCTTCCAGCCCCTCTCACTCACGCTGGCTTTGGCTAGCTTGTTAGATAACTCCCCTCAGGAAACCTCCCATATCTCAAACATCCCCCCACCATCTATCAGACATTTATTCCACTAAGACCTCATAAAGTCCCTCCTTTGTTATCTCATTGCATTTAGAGTTCCTTTCTTCAACCCCCACCTTYAGAGTCAAACAATTTAACTCCCCAGGCCCAGTCATATCCTTCCTATTTCTACTGCATAGTCAAAGCACAGCGGTTAGTATGCTCCTTCATCTCTAGTCTAGTCAGTATGAGCTACAGGACTTGTCTCCTCAGCCTACAAGGGAAGTCTGGAGCTAAGGGACCAAACAGGCTACTGAGTGACTGCAGCAGCGAAGGGGTTAAGGCTGAATTCAAATTGAATTCTTAGATGCAGCAGGCATTGCTGTCCGTCTGTCCATGCATGCGTGTGTGCATGCATACATCTATGCACAGCATGAGACTCATACAACCCTCAGCTCCCCAAAACACTTCTGGAACTATATAGTATGGAGCACACAGGGAATTCCCCCCAAGACTACAGCCCAGAGACTAGCTTGCCACCACAAGGACAGCATCTAGATAAGTAAYCAAATCTCCAGGTTGCTGCTGCTGTGCAGGGTGTCGAGGTGCCGGCCCTGCTCGCCCACGCCGCGGTGTCCATCAGTATGCACACGAGGCCGGGCTGCACAGCTGGCTGCAGCAGGTCGCCTGGCGATCTGTGAACCCGGACAAGTCCTGGCAGGGTCCAGCTGAGGGAAGCTGGTGGAACAGAGCCACATTCATTACTCCTCAGTGGGGTTCCCCTTGTTTTAACATTATTTTCAGCACTGTCCAGACATGTAGTTTCACATCCGCCTTTGCCATCTGAACCACTGCACACCACCGGGGCTGCTGGCAGCACTAGCAGCACTGYGGGTCTGACGAGGTGCACATGAGACACGACCTTGGACCCTGTGTTAAACCAGTTCCTCCTTTCAGCAGCCTCCACCCTCCCTCTCTCCAAACGGCCATCTGGGGGGGAACAAAAGCCATTCACCCGTGGGGACAGCTGTGCAGCATAGGTGGGCCYGTGCAGGTTTGCTCCATCCCTGCCACCAGGCTGCTCTGCACCACTAATGTAGCTGGGGCTTGGCGTCACACTAGCCACGGCCAGGTAGGATTGCAGTAAGTCTTCTCTCAGTTTACTAAATAGTGCAGAGTAATAACATCTCCAAGTGAACACTGATAGAGAAAAATGCTCAATAACAGCTCCTTAAAAGAGCTTCACTCCTTAAACTATGGCTGCAGCACTCTCAGTCCTTATTTGAAAGCTCCCWGTAAGACAGAGACTCTGCTGCTGTATATTTTCCATAAATTATATTTCCAGTGAAGGTTACTACTGCTCCTTGTGTTCCCAGGAATCTTCCTTATACTCCTAGATCATCACCCCTAGTCCCATTTGGATGCAGGAAGGGTCAAAATGCTTTATTTTATCAGCCCTGAGATAACAGGGACTCAGCAGGTTCATGAACTTTTGTCCCTGCTCAACCACCTGCTATAGAGGAGGGAAGTGGGGAGAAGCTGGTGCAGGAGGAGGCACTGRAGATAACCACTGGCACGAAGGGATGTGATCTGGGCCCAGGAATTCAGGAATTACAAATACTGAAAGGAGGAGCAGGTAACATGCTGCAAACTCAACCACCACAATGAGATTTAGCTCAAATCTCAGACTGAGGCTGCATCAATTTTCCAAGAGTTAGGGAACTGCTTTCCCATTTCCTTGCCCTTCTGCACACCTCCTCACTTCTAGCCTGCTGGAACATTTGCTCCTTGGCTTGCCACTATCAGTGGCCTGGGAATTTTGCTCCTGGTTATTTTCTACCGAGCCAAAATAGGAAATACCACAACTCAGCTCAGTTTTACAGCTGCAGGGCCAGGAGATTCAGAAAGAGCAGGGAAYGCTCAAATTAGATGAAAGTGTCTTTTGGATTAAGCACAGGACAGGGATCCARGAACTAAAGGAGTCATATGGAGTGTGACTCTACTTCCCCATCTAGAGATTACACTTAACTGGGGCTGTATTAGTTAACGCTTGTACAGCTCTTTGAAAAAGGAAAGCGTTTGAGGCTTTAAATACTGCCCGTGGGAACAGATCAACAAGATTTCTAACCCTTCTGAAAAATTAAACCTTTTGCCAATTAAGCTGGCAAATGCATGGATGTGAATCTAAAAACCTCTTCAGCTAAGACCAAGACCAAAGTCTCCTGAGAAAGGCCTCTCTTGGCCGTTCCTTGTACTCTTCCCCTCCATTCACCCATGTCAGAAATATATCAAGTAACCGAGCTATAAACTGCTTCAGCAGACACACACTTGAAATGTAACCAGGCTACAAATATTGCTGCAGTAGAACTACCATTCAGGACATTTAAATGGACAGCATTAATGTGCAGACAACGTCTTCTTCTAGATTGCTTGAACTAGTATTGCAAAAATGTCATTGTAAAGCATAATCTCCGTTAATTTTGCAGTTAGCCCTCTAATTTGAATTGCAGTTTTGATGCCACAAGATATAAACAATCTCCATATGCATACCCATACCAACATATGTACCGCCTACATTTTGGGGATGTACATTGCTTTGGTGATTAAATCACTATTTCAGATTCTGCTCTGGGCTGCACCTCTGTTGAAACTATAGGGTTACATTCTCTCAGATGATGCTGGAATTTGAGTACAAGATTTTATTCAATAAAGAGCAATTTCCACACTCCATTCCTATACCCTTTTCAGACTGATTTACACCTTTAGGCAGCAGGCTGAACAGCAGCAACACTGAGACATAGACCCTGGCAATAACCACAGCTCGGGAAAGGGGAAGGACATTGCCCGTTCATTGAACAGACACTTGGAGTGGGACACGGGCCTCTATGGATTCACGCAGGCTGTTACAGGCCAAGGAAAAGCAGCAACATGGTATAGCAACAAAGCAGCCCAAACAGTGCAATCATGGATGGTGAAGAGAATCACTTGATAACTGAATGTTCTCCTACCTTTCAAGTTAACATCCACCCTGGCAGGTCCCTGCTGACTTCAGGAGTTCAGCCACGTACAGTTCTTTGTGTTTCATCTACAAAAAAGGAACAAACAGTACCTGTCTGCTATGCCTCCATTCACTCASTACCCAGCCATACYCGGTCCCTTAGGTGCTGTGTAATCWGAGACACTCAGCACTGATATTGCTCTGTTGACCCTGTGAGGAAGAACTTCACCCAGCGCTGCAGGATGCTCTGTTCTCAGCATGTAAGCAAAGGTGTTAACAAATGATACACTGGAAAGGATTAAAAAAAAAACAAAAAAAAACCCACGTGTGCAAGCATAGAAAGCATACACAGTTTTACCCAACAGCACAGTCCTTGGCTATAGCCGGACAAAGGCAAAAGTCTACACTATTTCATGAACTGTGAAAGCAAGCAAGCCACTAACCACTTGTATCTCCAGTTACACAAATGCAGGTATAGAGCAGGCATTTTGCAGCAAGGTCTATGTGCTCAAGCTCACATACCCCAAGCAAAGCTAAGGGGAACTTGGGCACCAGTGTCTAGTAAAGACATTTATCCAAGGGGCTCAAACCTCAGCACAAGCTCTGTACTACCCATGCAAAGGACCTGTTAAGCTGCAGGGCAGGGTGGTACTTGGCACCCAGGAATTCAAAGGTGCAAATTCAAATCTCTGCTCTCTGACAGATGTGCATAACCTTGAAGTCACTCAATCATTTTGTGCCTCTGGAGGCATGGGAATAACGCTGAACTCCCTCCTGGCACGGACACAGTTTAGCAACTGGATGCAGGTGTGTGCTGGCATGCGAGGATTGCTGGGGCACACAAGTAAAACATCATCCAGGTGTTGACAACTGGACAGAGGTGTGCGCTTGGGAGCAGGGAAGCACAGACATGTGCATGGATGTGCTGGTGTGGATTCATACAAGAGAGATCCCAAAAGGTCTCTCCTGCAGGAAGCCCCATAGCTTTCGTATATTCACGCAAGCGCTATAGTCACGCAAAGCTAGTGGTATTTGATGGTGTACCCCTAGCTTCCAGAAGCTACCCAGGGAGCATAGAGGGCAGTGAGAGATACTTCCTAGCCTGGGTACCASTGCCATGCCTGGCACCCCGGCGCTGTGGAGCCACAGCAGAGCCTGCGACGCAGCCTGCGACAGGGACCCGGCTGCCACCATCCTCCCCACGCAAATGCGGCAACAGAGCGCCAAACCCGGGAACGGGTCTGACTCTTGGAGCCAGGGGCCCCTTCACCCTTCCCTGGTCCCCAGTGGAACAATTTACCTTTCGGAGCAAGTCCAAGATATTAATTAAGATAAATCTACCTCAATTTTGAGATTCTCTTATCATGTAATTTATCAAAATTATGTTAATTATTTCTGTAGGGCAGCAAAATTATTACCTCTTCYGTGTCTGATTTGTATTAATATTCATAATTTAATAATTCAGCATCCAAGCCATCTGGTTTGGGGAGCCACGCTCCTTCCCCTCCCTCCACCAGAGCCAAAACACTCCAGCCTCTCCGCTCGGGCTCCAGTCGAGGCAGTCCCCGACCGCTCTGGACCAAAAAGCTCGGCACCGGCTCRGCCCCCGGCTGCAGAGCGCGCGGCGGCCCCCGTCCCCCTCGCCAAGCGCGGCCGCGAGGGTGGGATTTTCTCCGGGAAGGAGGGAGCAACCCCTTCGCCGGTGCCGGGCTGAGCCTCTGTCACCGGCGCTCAGCTCAGCCCGGCAGGTGAGCACAGCTGAATTGACATTTTCCACACTTTGTGATTTTTACACTGTAATTTGACATAATTAATGCCTACATTACTGCTGATAATTTAGCTAGTTAATTAAACTCGGAGGAGATAATTAAGGAGAGGCTACTGCTTGGACTGCTAATTGTTTTTGTCATTATTTTAGGGGCCCGACAGCTGCTGGCTGAGTCATCCCGTCCTGTCAGCTGATGGGTTCACGTGACCGCGGCGCCTCCGAGCAGAGGGCTCGGGGCATCTCGAGGCGCTCCGCGGCCGCTCTACCAGCCCCGGCGCTTCGCCGCGCGCGCACATGGGTCTCAGCGGAAGCGGGCAGGCGGTTTCGCCCGCAGGGAGCGGCTTTGCCCCGCTCTCCGCTGAACGGCCGAGACGGGGTGCTTCCCTGGCGCCGCGGAGAGCTTGGTCCGTGGGCAGGAACGCCCAGCCCGTCGTGCCGGGGAGCACGAGCGACGCTGCAGCGTGGCAACGAAGGAGCTGCCCACGGGGTTTCTGGCTTCATCTTTAATTGGGAGTAAGTCAAAACACTTACTGAAAGCAAAAGCAGATGGGTGATGAACCCATCTGGTTTCCAAAGAGAAAAGCGCATCAGTCTGAGCTGTGTCTCTGCTCCAAGCCGCACTTCTTGTCTTGCTGAGTTCTCTGCCAGCCCCACCAGCATGCTCCCACACTGTCCACCCTCGGCTACCTGCCTGTACCTCTCCACCATCCATGAGCTCTCCAACAAGTCCTCAACCAAAGGTCCAGCCCCTCTCAGCACCTGACACAGGCACCAAATTCAGAAACAATTTCATGCTTATCCATACCAGGCCACTTCTTCCCTCACCTGTTCAGTAAGGACCTAAAATCAAGGTTGGAGCAGGGGATCTCATACCCTGAAGCTAGTCTGGAACTGCAGGAGAGCAATATATCTGGGCCATTCCCTTCCCCTGCCYATAGCCTGGTCAGAGGAAGGCAGCTGAGGCACAACTGTCTGCTATTCTTGCTTCATAGCACCTAGAGAAACTATGTCTGGCCTTCCTAACTGATGTGCAAGTCCTCCGTGATCTCACCCAAAGAACCTAAGAGCACTCCCTCCGGCACCCTGACAGCCGGCAGCCTTCCCGGCTGTGTGTAGCCTAGCCAGGTTGTTTACTGCCGGAGATTTATTTCCACCCTCTGCCTCCTGGCGAGCTCAGTGCTGTGAGCTGGAGGCCAACTTGACATCTCAATCTGAAGATTAGGAAGGAAACTGGTCACTTCCCAGTTCTGGCGAACTCTTTTCAAATAATTTGATTAATCATCTTAGCCTCACTCTGTGCAGTTGGCATCCTCCATAATCAAAGCCTCTCCTGCAATGCTGTGTCAAAAACGCATAAAGCTGCTGTAAAGGTTCAACCAAGCATGGACCGCACGGAAGCGTGTACTCCAGAGGCTGTGCACTGGCTTGACTAAATACTCTTTCTAAATATCTCTACAGCTAGCAGTCAGAGGCATATGAGATGTGTAACAAATTGCACAGGGACTGCTTTCCTTCTCTCACTGTTAGGAGGAGTTTTTTTTTCCTTCTGCATTTCTACGTATCACAACATTAAAAAGCACCAAAATGGTTTTATATTTTCACACTGAACAAAGACAATTGGACAGCCCTAAGGATAATAATCACAGTAATCATAATAAAGCAATACTTCGTGCTTCTGTAGCCCGTTTCATCCAAGCATCTCACAGTACTTTGCAGACACTGGCCCCAATCCTGCAAAAGCTCATGCACATGCATCATCCTATACAGGGATTCATTCCGCTGGTTTCAGCGAATCACATGCATAAGACTCTGCAGGACACCAGCTACTCCTTGGAGCTGTTCATCTCCATGCTAGCTGAGTCAGCTGCTATGTCTGTGCTCGCAAGTGCACCGTGAGGTATTTGTTGTTCTTTAAAGTCTGTGCTCCTGGAGTCATGGGATTATGTTTCTATTTTTAAAAATTCTCCACYTTGTCACTTCAATGCAATGCCTACAACAGGAACCCTAAAAACCCAGAAACCAATTGAAAAAAAGAGAAACCAAGTGCATTATGTTTAGACCATGGTGCTTTCTGGCAGGCTCATAGTTTTTTGGAGTCATGCTTCAGGATTTCTGTATTTATTTTCACCAGAAGAGATCAATTCTATCACTTCAATTGTTGTAAGAGAATAAACYCAGCTGATCCCAAACTATTTAGGAAAAACTGTGGCAGAGAGAGCAATCTGCCAAAATCTGTAGTGGTGAAAAGAATAAATCTCAAGTATTCTTATTCTCTGTTCCTCATTCTGCCAGAAAGACAATCACGGTCCAAACAGCTGAGAGTTTGGCTTGTGTTTTTGCTTTCATTGTTGTTTTCTTGYTTAAAATAAAAAGCTTTTCTTCCCTGTTGTACTGTAGGTATGCAGGACGCTAAAAGTRAAAGCAAGTAAATCCCTACTATTCCAGATCAACTGAATTCTGGTAGCACCTAAAGATCCTCAGAGCTAGGTATTATAYGAATGTAATCAGAGAAAGAGCCTTCATCCCCAAGCTATAGTCCAAATGGGCAAATACAATCCAACTGCAGGCAGACAAGAGATGGTAGACAAGGAAGATTATTTCCACATCTTAAGCTGACCCAGGCACAGACTGAATGATTTGCCCAAGGTAACACTGAGAAACTGAGGCCAAGCCATACCGTGAAATCAGACTGCTACTTGCCTGACCTTTGCTTGAGGGAGCACCTGAGCAGTTACCTGCTTTTAGACTGGGAATAAGGCTCTGCAGGGAGATCAGAGCAAGGCTCCAGGTTTATGCTTACTCAGTGGTGATGTTATAGATACAGTCTGAATCCTGAGTGGAAGAAACAGGTTTCTGATGGCCTAAAAGCCCCACTTAATTGCTGAGCCTGAAAGCCTTCGTGGGGCAGCATCTTTCCTTGATGGACTTTCTCATGCCCCAGTGGCAAAAGCGATCAACATTCAAGATGAAGCTCAAACATGAGCCTTGTTGCAGGGCTCCTGGGGGTTTGTCCCCTGCTGAATCCAGGCCTCATGCATCCTCTGTTCRGCCTCTCACTCAATGTGTCTCTGGAGGACAAGCCACCACTAACGAACTCTACCTGCCACAGCAAGGCAGTGGGAGCTGATTAGCATCTGCCAGCAGGGCTCCAGCATCTCCTGGTGTATGTGGCTGGCACGAGTGTCCTCCCGTTCCACACAGCTATTGCTATGAGAGTGGTTTTTCCTCTGAAGCAGGAAGAAGTAGCCCTTTCCTCTCTGCACAGCAAATTCAGCCTTGGTGGGACAAGAGAATTATCACAAGCTTAGGGACAAAGGTGGTTTCATGAAAACTCTGGGTAAACTATTAGCCATCTATCACCAGGACAACTCCATCAAACAGCAAATGTCCCTAAAATAGGCTAACACAAAACAGAGTCCAATTAGCAGGCAATTTGAAGATGTTCACAACACCACTGTAAGCAAATTAACCTGGTAAGTGGGGCCCAAGGCAACCAGCTCAGCAACTGGACTGATGGCCACTCAGGACTGTTTTCTGCGTTGGTGGGGACTTCCAGCAAATCATACAGCCTCTCTGTGCCCCAATTCCTTCTTGTACGAGGGGAAGACTTATGTGACACACTTGGAGATCTACACCTGAGCAACAAAGCAGCCTGCTGTTGGAATCTYGCAAAAATTTCAAACTACCCTTCAACCTCCCATACCTCTGTGATATCCTTCAGTGAAATGAGTATCTCCTCTCAGTCTCATCCAGTATCTTCATCCCAACAGAGGTAGTATAAGCCTTGCCTTCCGTGACTCCCTTTTTCTCCAATATGCACGTGCGCACTCACACATGGGAAGAATGCCCTTAGCACTGGAGAGGAGCGAGACGCAAAGGAAGAGCATTAGGTGGAATGAGAGATAGCAAAAGCACAGCCATATCAGACGTCTCCAGGCAAGATAACACGATAAATAATCAATCAATCCCTACAAAATCCTTAAGTGCTTGATGTATCCTCCTGCAAATTGAATCACTTCTCCTACCAGGAAGTTCTTTCTTGTAAATAAATGAGAGCAGAAATGGCCCATATTGAAAAATAATGTTGTTAAAACCACTGATTAAGTTTTACATGAGCATATGAGAGCAAACTAAAAGGTTTTAGCTTTTTAATTTAAGAAATGAGGAATATGATATAATTTCAATTTGTGATGAGATAAGATGTTCTCGATATTGTGACTTCAATTGGATTATATCCTAATGTACTTTTATAAAGTGTCAGGCTAGCTGCAGATTAAGGTATGTGTGTAATATTCTTTATTAACAATTTAATGGACTTGCTTTCACTCTATCCATCTTAATCAGTGTTTCCAGTCCACCTGGGAGATCTAGTTAGTGCAGAACCTGAAACTCCAACCTGATGAAAGAGGGAACTCAGTGATCTATCAGTGTCAAAAACAAGAGGGAAACACTGATAAAAGAGTGTCGAGGACCATCTTTAACCTCCTGTCATCAGCACCACTCCAAAAGCTTTCAACAACTGCTCTCGGAGTCACTCAACGAGACACATGCCATCCTCAGATCTGCATCATTCCACTCGCAGAATATTAAAGGGGCTTTTGGCAACAAATAAGACTTCCCAGATCACAAAACACAGTCGTCTGATCTCAAGGGACCTGCTCCTATAATCCTATTTTACAGTCAGATGCTACTGTAAGAGCAGTCTGGTTGTGTAGATTCCCCACTACCCTTCAGTGTTTGTCCATAGACTCTTCTCTGGTGGTTAGACACTTCCACCTAATTTCCCACTGAAATTTATTCATGACTAGTTGATATCTGAATGTTCTAGGATCAACACTGGCCTTTAGATTAACTAGTTCTCCTCCTCCCTTTTGTCTATCTGTGTGTGCAATCATATCTCCTCTCAACCTTCATTTTGTTAAGCTGAATAAGCTGTACTTGTTTAGTGCAGCTTATTCATAAATGGACTTTCCAGTGCCTTCCCCAGTCTACTGACCCTTCTCTGTACCTCTTCCAGTTTTCTAGATTATACGCAGCATCCAGACAAAGYCCCTCTGCTTTTTTAGTACAACTGATTTTTCCTGTCTACTAGAAATGCCATTTCTCCACATAACTCCTAGGACCACTTCGGCCYTTCTTGTACACTTTCAAGATGAGCCTCGCCCCCGGCTGGCTCATCGCTGGTTGGGAGGAAACTCCAAGAATGTCTCCCCCCACAGACTTTCTTCTCAGGAACCTCTGACAACACAGGATTTCTGCAAAGGTATTTCCATCTCGGTCACGGAGAGCCCAAATGACATCTGYTGACTTCTATTCAGGTTTATAACCCAGTCAGAGGACATGGCCATTGACTGGCTATTAGGAAATTGGAGTTAGGCTCCTGGCTCTGCTACAGGGACACTATTGCTGAGTGGGGACTACACCAAGCCCTCTCTTTGACATGTATATTAGGCCCCTCAGAAGGTTAACACAGCTGCCAGGCCACATCCCATCTCACCTGTACAGCACCTATTCCCTGCGTGCTTGCCACTTTCTGTTAAAAAGGTAGGCAGGCATCTCCTGTGTCCCCAGCTGAGCGGGGACTCTCCATCCCTAAGCATGGGAAGCAGACACTTCCCATAGGGAGAGCAGGGTCACAAAGAGATTTTAGGTTTAAAGGACACTCAGGTGTAGCAATGTTGAACCACAAGAAATGTTGCAGTAAATCCATGAGCAAACTCCTGACTTCCAAAGAGATGAGCCTAACTGTYCATTCCCAGTTCTCTCCCTCGTAAGCAGGGTGGGATATAACCTTGCCATCCCATCTTCCTTTTATCACCTCCTCTGCTTCGGCTGGGATGYGGACTCCTCCTCCAACTCCGTCACCCAGGACTGAGGGGAACATGGTGTGTGCCCTCCATGGGCTCCCCAGAGATCAGAAAAGCCAAGTCCTTTGTCATAACTAACACACAACTTCTGTTCTCCAAGGAGGTCTCCAGGAGGGCTAAGTCATCTCTCCAAGATGATTCTCATGCCCTTCTCAGGTCTTGGTGAGAAATTAGTATTTCACATGCAYACTTTGACCCACCACATGGTGACTAGGACTGCTCACTACAAGATCTCACCATAGCCCAGTACTCTGCCTCCCCCTTTCACAGCCTGGCTGACAGCGACTGCCACCTGCTTGCACAAGCAGTGAGTTGATGCAAGAAACAGTGAACAGCAACTTCGTAAATAATGGCCAATCAGGAAGAAAAAAAAAAAAGTATACATCTCATCTCCTTTAATTCCCTTGCAATACAATCATTCTGCAAGGGTGGGTCGGTCGTAGCTGCAGGTGTTCCTGGACAGCGGAGGAGCACAAAAATGAAGTTGTTTGCAGCTTTTGATTCCATCCCTGGAATTATTTACAGCTGCAGGCAATATTAAACTATGTAGAGCAAGTGTCCTCATTTACATGCTAATTCATTTATACCCTCTGGATTGATTTCTCCAATTCATTTTCAGCCCACTAACTCTTCTGATATGAATTATATTATCACCTCCAGAACGGCAGCAGGGAAATGTGACGAAGCCACCCTAGTTCTTCTGATCTCTAATTGCCCTMGCTGTTCAGAGACTGCGTGGCCCAGCTACGGCTTTGCCTCCTGGCTAGGAGCACCCATCTTCTCTCCACTCCTGAAGAAAAACCACCAGTATGGCTCAGAGAGCAAATACTCCCACATGCAACACTTGGTCCTATTCTGAGGAAAAACTGAGTGAGTGGGCCTAGGGCCTGCAGTCTTTGGAAATCATTCCCTTTTTCTG
The DNA here is from genome assembly GCF_003343005.1 of Rhea americana. NCBI lineage: Eukaryota > Metazoa > Chordata > Aves > Rheiformes > Rheidae > Rhea > Rhea americana. The sequence goes on along the minus strand of NW_028185039.1, from coordinate 1,932,405 downwards.
CCTGGGAGGAAGAWCTACTTAATTGCAGTGAGCAAACCTGAAGTCCATCCATGTTCTGCAAAGGAAAGTCTTGGAGCCATAAGGAAACTGAATTAATTCTAGTCTTCCCCAAGGGCCTTTCTGAGGCTTCTTAACTTTCTACAGTATCCTCACATTGCACCTGGTGGACACAACCCATCCTCAGTTCTCCCTGCCTTGGAAATGAAGTACTCATTGGTGGAAAGGGGACAATGTCCAGGGGATGAAGACGACCATATTTACAGGTAGTAGAAGCTGGAAACAGTTGGACTTTTCTTCCATCGCAGTCATTGACAGACGAAAGAGTAAGTAGGTATCCTTTTCAAGAAGGCCATATCAAACAGACTCATCTCTCTGGAAGACCTGATGAGAGACCTTGATGTCCCTCCAGGTAACAGTGCAGAAAACTTTCCTGCACTGAGTCCAGCTACACAGAAGAGTTAGTCTCCAGGATTCCAGCTGGGGATATTTCAGCTGCACACAAAGAAGGGAAGAGAAGCCAGCAGCAAATGGAGGAACACACACAGAATGCTGCAGACATTAACACAGGGCTACCAGCCTCCATGTTTCCCCTAGAATAGTTACAAAGTTGGGCAGAAGTTTAAACTTCAGCTTCCACAAGCAAGTGGATTTCATCAGACAAAAGTGTCACTGACTATCCATGTTATCCTTCCTAATCCTGGGCCAAATACATGGCCCAGATTTTCTCAGAAAGTACTGTAAAACCTTACTCCACTGGGAGAATCAGCCTTTCACTGTTTTTCCATCTGATGTTTGGCCTGTGGTTTAATACTCTGTGAAAGCATGTGAGTGCATTTTACACAACAGACAGGTGCCTTCTGCAACAGGAAGAAAGCCTGTTTTTTGGTTAATCCTTAGAGAAAGGTGCCAAACAAAAGCACTGAGCTATGCATGGTTTCAAATATGAGTGTTCTCCCCTGCTCACGTCCGAAAAGAGGGAAGAAAGTTGAATTTGAACATTTCAGTTCCAAGCTCAAGAGCATTCTACATTCAGAGGCTTTTGACTTAAAAGTGTTTTTCTGTGATCTATTTGTCTGGAAGACTGCATCAAGAGCTGGGGTTTTGACAAGGCCTACAGATCAGTGGACAGCATCCTTTTGACCATTTAATTTCTCATTTTTTAGAAAGATGTTTTCTTTACAAACATTGACACAATAAGGAAACACTGGACTTGGTATAACTTTGTGTTTTTGGATTATTTGCCCCTTGATCTGCAACGTAAGTTGATATCCTCTCAGCGGAGGACCTCATTTCCTCTCCAATTCAGTGTTTCAGCATTGTCTTCATTGGTGGTTATGAGTGAATTCAAAGTATGGAATTGGTGATGTTTTCATTCTGCAGAACAGTTACTTAGCTTCCTTCCTTGTAGCTATATTCAGTTTTAAAATATGAAAGAGCTGAACTTCCCTTCCTTCAGGGAAATTCAGAGAAAATTCCACCTCCTTTAGCTTCAGTGAATTGTGGCGGGACACCTCTGCTTACATCCTCCGGAGACTACTTTACTGCTTTATAGGCCCTGGTTAATCAAGGTGCAAACCTGATTCCAGTACTCCATGYGAGTCAGCAGCTGAGGAACCCATTAAGAAGAAAACGCTCAGATGGACAAAATGCTTGAGCTAAGGACTTTGGTTCAGGTTGTSCAGATACTTCTCTCTTTCTTTTGCCTAAAGAATCATTCTGCAAAGAAATTCAACTCATAGGATAGACACCAGACAATGATGTAGATAGACATCAACATACAAGTTGGTAAACACACATGGCACTAGAAACCTTTCTACAGCTTAACTCCTTCTTTACTGTGAAATCCATCATCCTATTTAGATAGCACACTTACTTCCCTTTGTAGGTGCACAGTCATGCTACAAAGACCAAAACCAGAAGGTCCAGGCTCCTAGGAAGTTAAACAGGACTACTTCCTCTCCAAATTTCTAAGCAAAATGAAAGCTTTAGGGAAATTAAAACATTTTACTGACTGTCAGGCAAAGGACAGCTCTTTGTTTCTGATTTACACCATCTGAAACAATTAATTTGTGAAAGCAGAGATACTGTTCCCCTTGGCATCCACTGTTTATTATGCCTCAGACCATTTCAAATAAGCACTTGAAAAAGGATACTGAGCCCCTTTGCCTTCTGATCACTTGGGGAAGGGAAAAAGTTGTCCTAAATGGAACAATAGACTGTCCCTTCTTAATACAACTTCAAAGCTCCTTGGACAGGAAAATTGATAATTGCGTCAAGTACAGTTTTTCTAAACTTCATCATTTAGCTCTGAAAACTGGGCTATTGAATTCATATAGTTCTTTGATCAAGACCAGTTAATTAAGTTATTCCCTTGATATGACTTTTATCATTTTAGTGCCAGACCTACATCACACTTGCACAATTCACATACTGTCTTTGATATGCATCACATAAGCTTCCCAGACCATAATCGCTGCACTTCTATAGATTTACTACTAGCCTCACCAGTTTCACCTAGCACATGGGATTCTATTGTCATCAGCAAGGAAACTGAACTCCAGCTATCCTTTTGCTCAAGGAAGAGATTTCTGCTGTTACAACATCATGCTTGTAAAAGGGCAGTAAAGTTGAGCACGAATTCTGAAATACAGCAAACACTTCAGTAATATGAACTGAAATACTCAAGTGCCTCCACTTAACCACTTCATTCAGCTGCAGCTAACCTTTGTTTAAGCAGATTTTCGCCTGCTTTTTCTCATCACTTCCTCCCCCCGCCCTTAAACAATTTAGCTGCAATATTCTACAACATCACAGATCCCAAAGTCTCAGCAAGTTACAAGAATATTATTGGCATCTGAGTTGTTGAAAGAATTATGTGGTCTACAGACTGCTGGACATGATGTACTCCTGGCAAGCCAGAGAGTGGGGAAGTTTCAGCAGTTACATACAGGCTCTTTTCCCATATTTAAGTCCTCAGCAAGTTGGGGACATTCAGAAAGCCAATTTATGCTTAACCTAGTTTTTATCATTAGCCATTTGCCAGGAAGACAAGGAAAATTGAGAATAGCAGTGAAATGAGCAGAAGCTCATTGCAAAGSAGGGCACCACAGAAAGACAGCAACTACCTATCACCAAAATGGAAATGGAAAATACCCTGTTTCTGAGGAGGATGTCTGGCAGTACGAATTGCAATTGCACCTTTCYATAAGGCACTGTATACATGTACAGGGGGTCAGTAGAAAAGTTCAGTGGTTCTGTTCAGGTAACTGCATCTAAGAACACAAACCTTCCTTCGAACCAGCTAGTCCTCTTGTTAGGCCTAGGCATTTACCGAAAAAAATGATTTCTTGCAATGTTTTGGCATTTTAAGGCACAGAAACTTCTTTCCTCTTTGTAAACATACTTTCTGTATTGCGGTTTCCCTTCTTGCACACATCCAGCATCATCTCCACCCCTGTTTCTGCCCTGGCAGAGACTGTGGCCACCCCAGTGTCAGCCCCACTAACGCCATCCCATGGCCKCTCACTGCCAGAGCTGAAGGCCTACATTTCTCTACCCAGATTACATGACTATTGTTTTTGGCAATTCTTGTCATTCCTTCTTACCTGATGCCTCAYGACTCTTCATCTTCACAGTACTCCTGCATGTTGGCCTATGCTTCTGATCAACTATCCAGGGTCTCTGTCAGCATATCCTCCTCCCCACGTCTGCTTTCCATAGGAGAGTGAAGAGTGACAGGCTCCAATTTACATCTCTACAGTTTTTCTTGGGCTTATCCCCTTAAACCAGATTAGCTAACGTCTTAATACAAGTGACACCAGTCACAGCTCGCCATCTGATCCTGCCTTTCAGGATTTGCAGCATCTATACTTTCCATAGCTAAGCTAGATCCCGTGATCTTTCCTCTCAAAACCTCCAATGCCTTGTCACCCTGGGCCTGCCATCCTGCCTGCTAGTTACACCCTTCATAYCTAGGAGATGCCCAAACCTCAGCCCTGTGTCATCATCTAACACCTCCCAGCTCTGAACTCTGAACCCCTGAAAGCTTTTGTGCTTTTCCTGTTTCGATACCTACAAGTTTCTCTACCAGAGCTCTTTCCTTCATTTCAAGTTATACTCTATTGGAAAATTCACATCACCCTTTCCTTGGTTGTCCTGTCTCTTCAGTATCAGATAAAAAAAATCTTGAGGCAAACAACTCAAGGCCTTGTTCCCACTCATATGACCCATTCTCTTATTGAATTTACCTCTGCTCTGCATCCAGCCAGTCTGGCAAGGCTCAGCCCCTAACAGCCCTGTCCTTTGGAGTTTGTCTACTCTTCCCATCTCAGAGCTTTCTTCCACTCTAGTTTTTAAACATGAATCATCCCTCCAAGCTACTCCTCTTACCTCTTTTAAGTGTCCTCTGCAGATCCACATCTTTCTCAAACCTGCTGTTCATATACTTTTATTCTCCATCCATCTCCATCAAATGATGGAGACAATGCTGTTGTTGCATTCTCCATTACAGCATCGAACATTTGCATCAGGAAGTAGTTTTCCTTCTGCCTCCATCACTTTGTCCAAAGTTGGCTTATAAACACCTTGGAAGCACATCCAGGTACTTCATCAAACTGTCTATCAGATCACCTCTATGTTCCCAACTTTTAGCCAGTTCCTTGCTCTCTATGTGGACAAAGGATCTTCTCTTAATGCTGGAATTGAAGCAACACGTGGCAAGGACCAGCCTGCAAATTACTGGACACTGTTTTACACGAAAGGAGTGCAGATGTGCTAGCCACAGCTTTTCATCATGGTTCTTCCTTGATGGGATGTGAAGGAGGCAGGGGGAAGAACCGCTTAGACCAGCTTGGATGAGATGAGTAGGGAGCAGTGTAGAGGAAAGGTAGGCAAAGATGGGCTCCACCTCTCGGCCTGCTCACTCCCATCACACCTTTGCAGGCTTCCTGCATCCTAACCATGGCGCTCTCTGAACAATGCAAAAAAAGTGACATCCTCTCTGCATTCTCTTTATTGATCAGCCTCTCCCCCTCACACGATCCCTTTGTCCCTCTCTCCCTACTCCAAAAATAAAATCCCAACTGAGAAGAGTCACCAGCTGGAGTTTAATTTCAGACTCCAAGGCATATCCGGAGCCAATTTGCAATGCGCTTACTCCAAAAATCACCCTCCCCCGTGATGCTTGACAGCTCCAGACCACAGTCCTGCTCTCAGCTCTGAAGGAAAAATGTTTTAATTTGTCACAAACCAATTATAGCGTCTCATCTATCCCTGAATTACTCATCTTGGCTACAGTATAGGACAAAGGGCCCCTCTGAGAGGAGATTAGACATGGATATTAACAACAGAARAAGTGTCCACTGTCTCACCTTGCTGGGGATGCAGCTTCCAACCAGACAGGAAAAGGAAACCCCTCCTGATTGACAGCTGGAGGGAGGGCTCCTATCCCACAGCAAATCCCTTGTTTCACGCGGAAGAATAGTCACGACAAACTCTGTATTCAAATAATATTCATGCATGGCAGATAACAGAGTCACGGCTGGCAGAGCTGCAACATKAATATAAATAACCTTCGCTCTATTGGTTGCTACCGCAGACACTCTGGCACCGCATTCGAGGCCGGGTGAACTGGCTGTCAGTGTGGTGCACAGCAAGGGGAGATGCCTGGGTGCTCAGACTGGTGCAATTGCTTCACCTAAGCCCCATGTGCCACCTCTCTAACGAAGTCTCTTTCCTTGGAGTTCYGTACTAAGCCGAAATGCCAACCTCCGAGCAAAGAGGTCCTCTCCAGCCATCTCCTCCCACYCCAGCTGCTAAAAGCATCTCAAATGCTCCCCAGGGACTGCCTGTGTGGCCCTCCATATCAACCAAGTTCTGTCCTTCCCTCCTAGACCTGGGCTGGCCTCAGAAATTACCCGTTCAGCTCCAAACCACCAAGGACCAGGATGTCACCCTCCGTGCTGAAACACAACTTTCTAGATGGTTTTGAGAAAGGTAGTAACTGCTCTGTCCCCAGTCTCTTCTCAAACAATTCAGGTACAGACTTGTCCAGGTGAATATGGGAGGTGACCACTGGAAAGAATTGCCTGCGGTTCCCATACTCACGAGGCACTTTGCATTTACAGTTACCAGCGCCTGCCACTTAGCTCAGCAGTAGGGACAAAGCTGCAGGCACTGCTGCCCTCGCAGTCAGCAGGATAAGCCGGACTGTCTTGCTTCTTCATCTCAAGTTGGTTCAAAGTACACAAGAGCATCCATGAGGCTCCCTTCCTCCCCATGCCTGTTCAAGATCAGTTTCTTCCTTGGATGAAGAGGGAGATGATGAAAGCCAATTTCCCTTTGTGCTCATGGCGAATAATTTGGAGAATTCCCCTTGTTTACTCAGAAGTGTTAATGATGCGTCAGAAATTACCTCTGAGATTGTAATTAAAGAAAACAGCAGACGAGAGAGATACACACACACACAGACAAGCACAGAGCCTACTCCTGGCTTCAACTGCAAGCYGTTTAGTGCTGAAGCAGAGAACGGCCTTCCCTTCACCCCAGCCTGCAGCAGGACCTGCATCACTCTTTAACCATGGAGGCCCAAGAATGCAGCCCTCAAGCACTGTACAGCCCCCCGCACTCTACTTCAGCTACGAGTAAAGCAGCTGCTGCGCTCTGGTTATCCAGGAGCCGATGAGGCCATAACCCCTAATTGAGTAGACATCCAGTCCCTTTAAAATCATTTYAAAAGTGAAGCAGATGACCTAAAACAGAAATTAAACTCCCAGCCATTGCCAAAATGTAGGCACCCACATGCACATAGCAACATATGGACCARTCCTGGCTAACCTGACCTCAGGGCTTGGTATCTCATGGAGTTTGAACAGAGCACAAACAGTCCTCTACAATGGAGAAAGAGGAATGTGATTCCTGCTGGTTACAGGAAGGTACTTGGATTGCCTAAATTATGCACAGGTGACCACTGTGGGGAGAGAAACAGCCAATAGCTGGTTTCCCAGCTTCTCCCTCCTGAAGGCCAGATTTTCCTGCTTTGCCTCCTGGACCACTTCCACAGCAAAAGTAAAGCTGCTTCCACCAGGATAGCAAACAGAGTTCAGGCAGGGGAATCAGTTCAGTGTAGAGCAGCCAGCTGGAGAAAACCCTCTCCTTTTTTCCACCTTAGCCAGTAGCTTAGTTTGTCTAGCGCTCATTTTGAGCCTTGGGTTAGGAGAGTGGTGGAAATGCAAATCCCTGTGAGTCTTAATTCAAGGCAGAGAAAGGAGGAATGAGCTGGGTTGTCCTCATGTTTGTAACTAGCTGCTGTCTAGGTGTGCAAGAGTTGTGAAGCCCAAGGCAGTACAGAGTCTTGTACAAGCAGATCCTGGCCACAACAAGGCAGTGCTACAACAGTAGAGACAAATCTTTCGATCTCTGGGCAGGATCTGTTTGAATCACTGCTCTGCTATTTACTCACTCACCTCTGGTGAAGCAGTAACTGAGGAGAGTCTTGAAGTTGGCCTCGTATGAGTCTGTAACCACCCAATTTCAAGTAATACAGCAAAGAAGGGTTTGTCGGCTTGATTTCTCCACTCCTGTTCTCAGTATTTCTCTATCGAGACTACTTAAATCTTATAAATCCACACTGCATTTCCAGGTGAGCCTTTTCCCTTGGAGCAGCTACCACCTCAGACAGACTATAGATGAGAGAGGGAGGTGAAATTTTCCCCTCAAAGCCTTTTTCTTGGAGGCAGGTGCTTTAAGCACATACTAACAAGGCATAATGAGTACCTGTTTTCTGGCAGCAGTTAACCTTCTCATAAAATCAAACTCTGTATTAGGCCAAACCATTCAGCTAGTGCCACTGCAGGGTCCTGGGAGGTTGTAGTTTAAGGAACTTGTGATCGTATTCTTATCTAGACAAAGCTCCTGCCTGCTTTCAAGATGGACAAAGGTTAAATTGTCCTCTGTCTCCTGAAGAGYGAAGGATCAAGCAAGCTGCCTGATCAGTGCTGCCACCTCCAAATATATGCAGACTAACCTCTTCCACGTGGTAGAATTTGGGCCTCAAAAGATGAAAGCCTAGGGTAGTTGTGGGAGGAGGACCCATTCATTACAAAGGATATTCCTCTCCTTGAGTACAGGTGGGTTAAGCCTCCTCTCTCAGCTAACAGCCCACACAGGCAATATTAATTCTGGGGATTTACTGCCCAGGTCTAGGAGTGGGGCCCTTCTCCTTCCCCCTCATAGCAAGAGGGAAGGAAGCACTTCCATCCTCTAGACAAGTCGACAACTGGGATGGTGAAGCAAAGTGTGCCAGGCCCTGTGCTAGCATGTCCTGTAAGCTAGCTTCCTTTCATGCTAGGTGAGCATGGGCTACCTCAGAGCACAGTGCTAGTGACAAGCCTAGCACAGTGCTTCCTACATTACTGGTTCACCTAATGGAACTGCAGCTCAGCCAGTCTGGTCCCTCAAACTACCAACTGTACTGGCATCCTGCRAGGCTTAAGGATGGGTACAAGACTAAGCCAAGAAGGAGGAAAATGTTCTTATCTGTCCAAGAGCCAGAAAGAGTTTGACACACAAACCAAACCACTGACAAACCCTTTGGCCCTACAGTTCTCCCAGGACCTGCGGTTGGCCTGCAGGTGCTGGGCAGGGAAGCCCTCCATTACACAAGTGCAAAGCAGGGCTCTTCCTTCTGTGCACTGTTCCAGGTGCCCGTGTCTCAGGAGAGGGTCTTGGTAGTGATCACAGCATCCAGGGCAAGCCACATCCAAACTCGTGCTGGCTCAACTCTGAGATTTGCTCCAGTAATTTTTTATTAGACATCAGCATATGCCGGTACAGGGTGCCCTGCTATACGTACACAAGGAGCACATACCATAGGTACCAGGAGACTCCTCGGGCACTCCATATCTCATTGAGCACACACCTACCATGTCCAGAGTGGGCTGCCTTGGACAGAGAGTCCCACTGCCACCTCGTGGGTAAGGGATGCATTGCCTCGGCTTTGCCATCGGGCACAGTGGGCAACAAACTGCCCTGCAAAATCCTGGGCCTTGCTGGAAAACAGGACCTGGAAAAACCACAAAGTTCCCTGCCTGGGAGAGAGGAAGCAAGCAAAGGAGAGTCCACGCTTACCAGAGTTAGAGACATCACAAATAATTCTGATCTCTCCCTGCCAGTCTCCATTCCTGCTCCCCAGCTTGACCGGGAAGACAGGATGCTGGAAGACAGGATGCTGGCCATGTACAGCAGGTGCCTGGCTGCAGTCACTCTGGGTATGCAGAGAGRAGAGCCTCATCACCTGCAGCCCAGTACCTGCCCTGTGCTGCTCTTACTGTCCTGGTCCCATCACAGTGAACCCCAACACCCCTTGAGGGCACTGGCTGCCCAGAAATAGAGCCCTGGGAGATGAGTGGCTGTCCCCATATACAAACTTGGGGGTGAGGCAAACCCAATTATTCCCTTCTGCTCTTGKTTAGCACCTGCTTGTTAAAAGATGACTTTTGTGGCATGATGGGCCACAGGCAAAGAAAATCCTACTTCACCATGCGGTCATTAGGGAAATACAGAAACTACAAACCTCCCCCACAGAGGGAACAAAGCAGTGAGCAACCCCTCACAACTCTGAGAAGTGAGCCTACAACTACTCCCAAAAGGAGGTCTAAAAACAGAGCACTACTGCCGAAACCTCTTTGGGTCTAGGACATCCCACCTCAGAGACAAGGAGGTGATTCTGCTTGCTGCCTCCCCTGGCTGTGGGATCTGCAGCTCCAGTTTGCATTGATGTAATAAGTGGGAAGTCCTTGATGCCTCTGTGTCTCTGAACCTGGCCAAAAAGCCATAGCACATGCAGAGAGAAAGGAAGAACTGCCCCTTTGTGGACCAACACATGGTCATTGACACAGCCCTATCTGGCAGGAGTGTGGCATTGTGCGGTGACACGCAGTGCCATACGTTTGCATTCAGGACTGTAATGACCCCTGAAAAGTGGATGAGTGAGTTGAGCTCTGCCCTCCTGAGCTGTCAAGATGAAAGAAAAAAGAGGTCTTAAAAGTCCATCATCCAGAAAAGATACACTCAGACCAGATATCAGGGACAGAGGGGGCTCACACAGTCCCTTTGGTCTGCAAACCTGCAGTCTCCATGTCAGAGGGAAGAGCATCCTGATCACAGTTCTGCATGACTTCAGGAAAGCAGTAGTGAGGAAAGAACATCTCTTTAACAGTCCTCTCTGAGGCTCTGGGCAAGAGAACATAACTCCTGAGCTTAGTTCTTATTTTTCTGCTTCCATATTTTGGGCAAGCGGAACTTATTCTTCTTCTCTGGTTCCTGGCTCTCACGAGGTCCATCTGTAGGAGAGGGAGCAGACACAAGGCAAGTTGAAACTCACAGCCTCAGTGCAGCCCAGTGCTGCTCCGTAACTGTAGAACTGGCCCTTACCCAACTTCTGAATCATGTCTGCCAACATCTGGTCCTCCTCTTGCTCTCTGTAGTGAAAGAGAATAGCATTAGAAAACTGCTCTCTTTCACAACAGAGTGGGAGACACTTCAACATGTGAAGGCCTGAGGCTACTCAGAAGCAACCGATGCCCAGAGTGCACCTCAAGAAGAGTGCAGGGGAAAGACAGAGGAGTCCTAGACACTAGCAGATTGCACCTAGTCTCCTTTAAAAATGGGCTTATGCGAGGGTTCTCAGACCATAGCAGTTCAATGCTATGCTAGTCCCAGCTAGCATATGATTCATCTGAGTTCACCATGCTGTAAGGCAACATCACACCCTAAGAGATGAATAAAGGTTGAGACCAGTAGTCTACGGTGCAGGAGAAGCGTCTGCACTGCAGTCGTGGACAAACACACTGCTATCTCCTAGAGCCTGAGTGAGGCCAGAGCCAAAAGCCTGGGCATTCCTGGAATCTTTAAGACAGAGTCAGTATCCTGAGGGCAGGTAACAGAGGCTGCTCTCAGCACAAGCCACAGATTCAACAACTTGACCCAGCAGCCTTCCTTCGAACTTCTGGAGGATTCAGCTCTCAGCACAGGACAGTCTAAGGCTGTTCTTTTCACTTTCTACAGCAGATGAACAAACTCATATCCTTGTGATCCCACAGTCCTCCTGGAGTTCYTATGTCTCCTCCATCCTCCCCAAGGCTTCATCTCCAGTCTCTCCCTTTCTTCCCTCTGCCTTACTCRTTTTCACAGGCCTTGTCCTCAGAGCAGCATTAACTTGAGAGCACTGAATGTGGCTGCAGTCCTGACCCCCTGCAGATTCTAATAGCTGCCAGGAAAGCAATGGCAGCAGCATTTAAGATGGTTGGCTGACAAGTCACCACCAACCCCTGATGGAGCAGAGATCTGAATGACAGTCATTCATCCACCCCTACAGTCTGGGGAGAGGAGAGAGCACAGCACAAACTGTCCCTGTTGTTAGCTCATCTCTCACCACCTGAGACATCTCACCTGAGTCTGTCCTCATCCAGGCACTCCACAATATTATTCCGATCATTGACTGTGTTAAGATATGACTCTAGCAGCTCCTTCTCTCGCTCCTTCTCCCTCGGTGTCTTCTGTTCCTCTGCACAAGAAAAGAGAAGCCTATCTCACAGCTACAGGGGGCACTTCCCCACTGTAGCTCAGGCCATGTGTTCTCCTGTCTCCCACCCTGTTCCAACCCTTCCTTCTCATGGGCTCAGATTTGATTATCCCTAGGGCCACATCTTACATCYCCTCAGAAAACACAGGTGGGTGAGGTATAATAGAGGGACTGCACCTGCCAGTTTAATCAGGAGAGATCACCCAGTGAAACTGCAATCTCCATCAAACAGTGTCATTCAGATCTGAAGGACATCCTGGGGCTGATGCATGAAGTGAGGACTCTGCATAGCCAGGGGCCAGCAGGACTCTCTCAGCAGCTCGCTCTCACCTGGCCTGCTCATGAGGTGCCGCAGCTCTGTCTCAATGCTCCACTGCTTCTCCTCCAGCTTCTGTTGCTTCATCCTGAAAGGGACCACAGAAGTATGTGTTACTGCATCTCCATGCCCCAGGGCTGGACCCTTCTCATATCATACTGAAGCCTCACCTCTGTATGGCCCACTATCAAGGCAGGGGCTGGTGGGGCAGGGAGGATCATCTTCTACCATATTTGAAATGTTTCCCAGGTTCTATGATAAGCCTGTGAGGAGGGAGCTCTTCCACCCATCCAAGGTGGCAAAAGCCCATCAGCTAATGCCTCAGGATGCTGGCAGGTCTCCCAGAGACTTCCTCAACGCCTCTCGCACCCCACCAACTGGCACATTATTTTTTGGACTGCCCCAGTTCCTCTCCTTTACTGCTTACTGCTCACAYGTGTAGGTGCACAGACAGATGGATGAGTGTCTGGCTGCACTCACTTGTACATCAATTCTGATTCCTGTCTGAGCAGCAGCTGTTTCTCATGGATCAGTTTGAACCAGTCCACCATGAGGGCATCCTCAGACTCATCTGCAAAGGAGATAAAAGCCAAGACACCTCCAGAAGCTGCATTAGTTCAGCTCCCCYGGCTCAAAAACACAATCACTTGAAGAATAGCTTAGGATAAATTGTACGAGCCACAGGCAAACTCAAGTGAAAACAACTCATCCTTAGCATTCTTAGGGAATATTAGGGTATTACTGGGGAAGGGATGCACATCTCCCCCAGCAGATGCAAGGAAACTACACACAGATACTCTATCGCAGGGCATTCAGTTCATCTTTCATGTGGCCAGCTCAACTCTGCCACTCTGAATGAACTCACTAAGCCCTGCGAAATCAGAGCCAGCTGTGACAGCCAGTATGGTTTGGAATCCAAAAGCCAGATCAACAGCAGCTTTCTGTTCCCAAAACTTATTGATCCTCAGCCAAATAAACATATCAAAACCTTGTTGAAATAACACATAAGGAAACAATGAGTTGGTTCAAAGTTCTTGCTATTCCAGGTACCTTTGGAAACCTGTTTTTCCACATATGTGATGAACTCCTAGAAAAGGAACCAAGAATCCACAGGGGTAGGACATGAACCTCACACTTTCCCCACTGTAGCAGAGTTGGCTCTCTGGTCTCATTTACCTCCCTCGCAGCCCCGCAGCTGCTTTTCCAGATCCACTCCTTTCAATTCCAGCTTATCCAGCTGCTTCTCGATGTCACGCACTTTCTCCTGGATTTCCTCCTCAGGTAGATAGTCTGGGTGCAGCTAGAAAAATAAAGTTAGGAGCAAATACAGCTTACTCTCCTCAGACTGCCCCTGAGGGCCCAGCTCCGAGAGAGCTGGGAAGTGACAAAGGGAGTCGACTGCAGAGTCCCTGGAAGGGCTGAGTCAAAGATGCAGGGCTAGTTGTTCACAACAGAGCAGTGATCACACTGGAATGTTACAGTGCTGTAACACGCTCATTGAGGGTAATAACATCAACCCACTCCTTGTCTTTCACAGACAAGGCCTGTAACTTGGCCATGGCTCACTCAGTCAATCCACACACATTCCTGCTCTTTTGTTGGGAGGGACTGTGTCTGCCAGAAATTTAATTTCCATTTGTCTGTGTCTTACTGCAGCAAACTGTCTTATTACTGTCATATTCCAGCTTTTTCCAGCCCTTTCCATCCCCTTGCATGAGAGAAAATCTGCAGTCTCTCCATCTTGTCTCTGCCCCAGAGCCTTTCACCCTTTTCCTGGGAATTTTAATAAACCCTCCAACAAAATRATCCGAGACATATCAATGAAGAAAAAGGGCTAGTCTCCATCTCTGCAGGGCAATCACTCCAGTAAGATCACCAGCACTCCTGGCCTGTGCCTTTTACACATGGTTTCCAGCCGTACCTTGCTTGGAGACACTGCTTCAGGCTTCTGGATACTTTTCGGAGCAGAGGGCTTAACTGGAAGGAAAAAAAAAATTCCACAACAAACTTTCAGTAACCTTGTGCAGTGGGCCACTGCCAGAGAGTAGAACAGGTTYCTGCACCCAGAAGGCACTGATAACATCCTTGCATCAGCACGCCTCAACTGAGATGAGCRATTTGTTGGCAGAAGATGAGACAGCCCTGATTTACTCCTTGCTAATGGACCCTCAGATACTCTTAGACCACAGGATGCTACTTGCCTCTGAGGCTCAGGACATAGGCAGTCACCTAATGCTTGTGTGATCTGGGTGATTGCTTTGCAAGCACCATCTTGGTGGGAATACCAACTTCGGTGTTCATTCACTATCTTAATAAATCTCAATGATATTTATCATGGCAAAATCCATGCCTTATTAAGCTGCCAAAAAGCTGAACAGAAATACTGCATTACCACCACAGGAAACATCACGTTATACTTAAAAATGCCCCTCTAATGCTCATGTACAGAGAGGTATCAGTAAACACTGATGAAACAGAGATGGTCTAGGGGATTTTAACATGGGCCTCAGGAAACCAAGGTCCAATTCCTTCCACAACACACTTCCTAGGTGAGAAGTCCTTTAGGCCCAGCTACACAGTGTTATTTAGGCCCTGGACACCTATTAAAATCAATCCTTAAGCAATGTATGTTGGTTCCACTGTGTCTCAGCCTCCTCTGCCCAACTGTGCTGCAAGGATAACTACAGAAGAGTGTGAGGTATTTGGATACTCAAGGGGCTGGGCTGGATAATTACCACAAAGAGAGAATACAGTCATATGTGGATGATGTGATAAGAAGGAAAATCTATAGTATCAAAAGAGCAAGGCTGTAAGAAAGGCAGGAGTGGTGCAGGCTCAGCACACATATGAGAAGGAGAAAGAGAGAGAGAGAGACTGGGGAGCCTCCTGAGAGTCTCTGGCAACCGCAATGACTGTGGCTGATGAGTAATTCATGGAAGAGCTCAAGGACAGCTCTTAATTGCCCAGTCCTTGCTGTAACAGTTTTCTATGACAAGTGCAAAAGGAAGAGATGCTGAGTGTTGTCTGTGCACTGCTGGTCTCCAAWTTACTCTCCCCTCTGAGCATAGGTGGCTTGCTGCCTCTATGCTGCCTGTGACTCTCACTTTTCTTAAAGGTTCCTCTCACAGGGTACTGGCCTGCTGCAGGTAGCCTGCTGCTTACTGAGCAACACCTCTCTCTTCCAGCTTGGCCCTGCATCTCCAAGTTCCTTCTGGGTGATATCTGCATCTTTCCAACCAAAGCAGAAAGCTTCATAATTGCTTGTAAGAAGAATGAGGTGGCTGGAGGGGAATAGCTAGTAAAACTGCACTYTCCTGACCAACTCAGGGGCTGATATCCCCTTCTTTCAGCATCACAATCCAATTCTCAGGTTCTGTCTCATCAGACACAGGAAGAGTTGGCTGATTGCCTGAAAATTTGAAACAGGACAGGTGGCAAGACAACCCTGGAGTCCCTTTTCCCAACAGAAAATACTACCTATGCCAGAGAAAATTAATAATCTACAGAAATGGTCACCATCCACAGCCCATGAAATACACACAAGATTAGGTCTGAGGAAAAACAGGATGGAAAGTTTTGGTAAAATAATGGCAGCAGAAGCATGCTAAACTTAAAACAGACAAGGTGATTGGAGTTTGAAAGCTTATCAGCTGTCAAAGGTGAAGAGTAAGTGCAGGGTAAGAAACAGCTAACGGTAAAGGATGAGGTCATCCAATCTTGGGGGCCCATCCTGCTTCTTCCAATACAAACATCAGAGTCAGGGCTGAGCCCTGCTGTGAGGAGCTTATAGTCCAATCTGGAAGAAGTGAACCAGATGGTGTGAGGAAGGGGTAAAATAAACAAGCTGAGCAAACAAGACAGCAGTAAACATCAGGTTAGTTCCATGACATTTCATTTGCTTTGCAGTGGGCTAAGCAGGAGGGAAAGGAGCAAGATAACTGGGCAAAGGAGAAGTGGTACACAGCAAAGGTAAGGTTGAACTGACAGAAGTWCGAAAAAATGGTTTAAGGGTAAGGACAGAACTGGTCAAAACTGTTCAGAACTTCTTTGAATGTYCAAGMAGCAGCTTTGGCTGCAAAGTCTCTRCTGACAGTTCTCTATAKTCCTTTCATTTTCCAAAGCCACTCAACTGAAGAGGAACAGAGCCCTAACTAGATCCCAGTTCCCCAAATGTTCCTCTTCACYGTTTTATGTCAAAGAATGACAAAGGATTGACCTTGACAAATCCCTGTTTWAAATTTTCCCTTTCCACCCTGGAATAAGTTTACCCACTGAACTCCCTGGCTGGCTCCTGCTTCACCCAGCTCAGTTAACAAGGGTTAAGGACACAGATTTTTCCCCCCATGACAACAACTACAAGTTTAGCCACAGRAAACTGGGATGAATGTCTCCCACACTGAGTCCTGATCATCTGACAGTGCAGAAGACAACGGCTCTGAGGAGGTAGAAATGACCTTACATGTGTCAGTGTTCTGTTTCAGTTGGTCCTCCTCTTCCTTCTTCTTGGAAGAGCCTCCACAGTCTTCCCAGCCTTTTCTCAAATTCTGACAGCTCCTGACAAGATCTGAGCTGGGAAGCAGCTTCTTCTTCATGAACCCACCAGATGAAGCTAGATTAAGAAGCACAGATAGGTCCTGGATAACTCATCTCACAAAAAATCCCTTCATATCCCAGAGTCTTTGACCCTCACCACCAGACACCCTCATTCCTAGTCCTAATTCTCCTCTCCTGACTACAGTGAGAGAAACCACCAATTGCAGTACAAGAGTATGAAAAAAGGGTTAAGGAGAAGAATGAAAGGTTGAGGGCAATGACCAAAATTTCTCACCTTTACACAGTTATGCAAGACAACATAAGCAAAATCTTGCCTCCTGCGTTGTAGATGAAGAAACAGCCTATGAAGGCTGAATCCCTCTTCTCAGTGAGGGTTGGCTCTCCAAATAAAGGCACTGCATGGCCAAAGCGGGTGCAGAGATCAAGAATACCTCAAAGCAAGGAGCAAGCATCACCCGCATAATCCTAATCTTGCACTAATGCCTGTGCCTTGCCTGTCTTGCAAAACAAAGCAAAGCTTATATCCTTCATACCAGAGTCTTCCTTTGTTGATGGGACAACAGATGGACTTGGCTTTATCTCCTTCCGTGCTGGGCTCTCTGTTCTCATCTGGGAATTCTCAGAAGGTTTCTTAGAGCCACCTTGGTCTCTACAAAGAGGAAAAACAAAGATAGAAAACCATCCCTCCAGCAAACTAGTCCACAATAGGAATCCAGGCATCCAGGGCTGGGATYTCCATCCAGAAGAAAGAACAGTCACCACTTTTCTCATCAGGGTCCACCAATCTGAAGCATATTTCCTTCCCCAGGAACAAAAGCCTTTGTCTTTTCCATCAAATATTTTAAAACAGATGCATCAAAACACAAGAGCTCGTCTCCTGCATGCACAAAGGCCTGCAGCAACATGGTTGCAGACATGGACATATCTGTTTACTTCTTATGGAAACATGCTGACTCCAAGACACTCACTTGTTGGCCACAGGCTTCAACAGAGAYCTCCAGTCAGCTGGGCTCTCAGAGTTGTCTTCAGTAACATTCATGCTTCCTAAAGGAAGAGACATAGCAGAAAAATATTACATCTGATAGAAAGCTATAAGYCAGATTTGCATTTCAGGAAGATCTTGGGGTGGGGGACAAAAGCCATGCATTGGGCTAGATACTGTAATGTTGATGTAGCAAACCACAGTTCAACAAGCTTAAGATGGACAAATTCCTGTGCAATAGATAGTAAATAACCTTGGTGGCATTTTGCCCCTTTCAACTGAAACATCTTAAACCCTACACAGACACGGGAGAAACAGCCACAGTGGAGATGAACATACACATGCGTTTGGCACCACCACAAACAATTCAGATCTTGGAGCCAAAATGGCGGGGGGAAGGAGGGGAACACAAGCTCACAACRAGCACCAGATAGATAGCATTCCTGGTCTGAAAGAACCAAGCAGCCAGGAAGTTGAGACATAGTGTACTGCCAGAATGCCATCCCTAATGGTGCTTGGTCACCATGATGTAAGCTCAGATCAAAATAAATAGGGATGTTAAGTAAGCCTTATTAATAACCACCACCCTAGGAAGGTCTCCTTAGGTCTACCTAAGCCTCTGAAATCCATCATGATTTCAACATTTCATGACAGCTAGAACTGCTTCAAATACCTAGAGAACCTCAGAGAATAAAAACTCTCCATGTTGGAGGAAGCAATTACACAGGGACTGATGGASCTGTGTTGAGTCCCAGAACTCAGAAAACCCCTATGCAGATAGAAAGTACAGCAGTCACTGATACATTCATTGTACCAGCC
Source organism: Rhea americana (assembly GCF_003343005.1). Classification (NCBI taxonomy): domain Eukaryota; kingdom Metazoa; phylum Chordata; class Aves; order Rheiformes; family Rheidae; genus Rhea; species Rhea americana. Next base: position 1,914,153 of record NW_028185039.1, on the reverse strand, counting down.
CAAGAGGAGGACATAAATTTGGTGTACTGTATCCATACAAAACCACATGTGAATCTGCCATCCTTACCTTTGGAGACTTTAGACTCYGGTTTGTGCACAGAGTCAACAGGTTTTCTTGCAGCCTGGCTCTTGGGCAGAGGCTCTGTGACCTTCTCCTGTTTCAGCGCTGTGTACCCTATTYTGCTGGGCTGTGTTTTTGGATCTGGATTCTGCCATCGAGAACTGATGGGAGAAAACTTGYCACTGCAAAAAAGAAAAGTTTAGTGAATTTTTTTTGAAAGGACAGACCTTTTTTGACCTCTCTTCCAAACATTTGGATGAGCCCCTCTACTTGTATTTAAATTGCACCCACAAAAGCAGTCAGGGAGAAGGGAAGAAAGATGCAGAGACTTCTCCAAATTATCCCAAGGGTCATCTTAGGAATAAAGAGGGAAAGTGAAATAGGATTTACCTACTGGATGCTGGGGAGCCAGTAGAATTGAGTCCTCCTGGTTTATTTGGAGAGGTGTTCGATCCAGCCAAAGCCTGCATGATATGGTTACGTGCCTGATCCTTCGTAGCATTCACTGGACTGACCACAGGAGTGGTTCTGGCAAAGGCAGTTCTAGCAGAGCCATGGGAAGAAGGGATTTGTTTTTTGGTGTCAGGGGTTTTATTGCTGGGGGACTCCAATGAGTGAAAAAATTCTGCTCGAGCTTGCTGTGTTTTTGTTRTGGAGGTGGTCCAAAGAGGTCCTGGTGGGGTACCTTCATGGTGATCTGATTTATTTGCTGACAGGGTACCTTCACGGTGATCCAATTTATTTACAGTTGAAGAGGACCATGGCATATTTAGACTTTTGAAGCCAGAACTTCCAGAAGATGAAACAGATAGCTTTGTTGAACTAGCAAGGCCTTCCTGGCTTGGTTTCTTCAACACCTGTTCCAGCTTCTTGGGTTCTGCTGGTTTCTGGACTGYTGTAGCAGGAGTAAGAGTTGGGGTGCTCTCAGGTTTGTTCCAAGTCTGCTGTCCAGAGTTCCAGACATTGTCTGGCTGCTGGTGACTGGTACAGATGAAAGTACCTGGCTCAGGCCCAGCTTTGTAGCCCCCAGACAGAAGCACATTCCAACACTGCTTGCACCTGTGAATAGGAAAATCTCAGAAAATATCCTCTAGAGCACTAGGAGAGTGCAGGGACACTTCTGCTGCCAACATGGGGAGCACAAAGATACCACACTGGCAGTGAGCAGCCCATGTATGCATGTTCTCCAGGCACCAGAATAGGAATKGCTAATAGCACGGCCTGAAGTATGAAAGGTGTAGATGAGAACAGACCTGGGCAAAGACCTCCTCTTAAGCATGGGCTAAGATGAGGCCCAACCTGCCTCCTCTCTGACAAACATCTCCAGCAGCACATGTGCCTCCAACCCCTCTGAAGAACTTTCTGGCTGTCCAGGACACAGTCAGCCTAGCTCCCGAGAGCTGGCTATGGGTTAAAAAAAAGCAGACTCCCAGAGTTTACAGGCTCTAAGCTGAAAAGAGCAGCAACATGCCCCCTCCAATCCCAAAGAAGCCCTTGAAACACACACGCATCTGCCTCCACTTTGAAGAGATGTACCTGAAGCAGTTCCTATGATAGAGCTTCCCATCGACCAAGTGGCGCTGCACCAGGTGGACATGGTTTCCACACATAGCACAGCTGTTGCTGCGGATATTCCCACTCTCTGCCAGGATCCGTTTCTGTGGGGGAGGAAGCAGTGGGTGAACAGGCAATGCATGCAATGCCCTACRGGACCCAGCATACAGCTTTGAACCTCCCAGGTAGCTGGGCATTCAAGGTACAAAGTCAGTTAGTAACATACAGAAGTGATATGCAAACACTTGTTYCAGCTACCTGTGAGATCATACAAACTGCAACAGCCCCTGGCAGGACAGACCAAGGGGGACTCTCTCCCACAAAGCCAGAGAACCAGAGTATTTTGTCTGCATGTAGGGAAACTGAGGTTCAGAGGTCCTTGATTTGAACTTGCTGGTAAGGGTCCTTCTAAGATTRAGAGAGGAGCTTCCCTTCTTCCACCTTGTTTTCATCCCTGCTCTTCTTTGAAACCRTTTCCATAAATTTAATCAATGCTTTCCAGCAAAAATAATAAGTTCTGTTAAATAACAACCTTCATTCCCAAGATCTACTGACTAGGAACAACACAGCCATGTCCCCAAACAACCATTTCCTGTTTACCACTAGATGAATGCTAGCTGGCTGCTGTCTTTCCAATGACTCCCACCGAAGCTGCGCAGTCAACCAGACCTCTGGATTAAATCCTATAACCAGGGAGCAGAAACTTCAGAGACTGAGTTCTCACCACTAGGAAGCTTTGAACTAGCATAATACTCCCCAGCTYGTTGTAAAAATTTAAGACATAAAGAATGCCCTAAACCCCATYTCTTACTGTGGCGACTGGAGATGTTTCTTTTGGCTTAGCCCTGGCTGGTGGGTGGGCAGGAGGCAGTTTTGGAGGGACTGGTTTAACAGGCTCTGAAATGGCTTTCTTCCCAAGAGGCTCATCCCGAGGTTCGGAGGATGGACGCTTGATTCCAGCCATGCCTCCAACTGGAAGAAAGRACAAATGGAGGATTTTAAGGGAACACAAGGCAAACTCACGGGCTTAGGAGTCATTTACTTTACAAGATCAAGAGGGTCCTGATGGGTATCGTACAAAACATACAAGGAGACACAGACTTCCTTYACAAGCAGTTCTGCAGTGGAATAAGGGGCAAAAGTTGACAGGTGAGTTGTAACAATGTATGTTGGAAGCAGCTGACAGCTGAAACTGCTGCTTTTTCCTTCTTGAGGAAATCCCATAGTGGGGGGAACATGACAAAAATACAAAACATCAGGCCTCAACGGTAAGGATGAAACCTTCAGTATGTATCTGCCCAACAGTCTGGCTGGATTTGAACAGCACTGAGACAGGCACTGCTGTTATGTATCACAGCTAAGGAACTGAAGTAAAAAAGGGTTTGCTTCAATATACTGTGCTCCAGGCTCCCTAGAGACTCTGAACCTTCACTGACATAGTTGTCTAGCCACTTCCTAGCTGAGATCCTCCTGGAGCAAACAGGCTTGTCAAGAAACAGAAATAATCACAAAAAATGGGCAATTATATGACAGGCGCTTTGTGGTACCATGGTGGCGCTGATGCGGAAACCAACAGGACTCCCCACGGAAGGGCTGGAAATGCTCAATCCTCTTTTCTTTGCAGATGAAAGAATCTCTCTAAAGTCACAGAAGGCTGGAAAGAGAGAAAAGGGAATCCCCAGCATACTTCAGTCAAGAGCAGGGAAGGATTGCTCCATGCCCTGGGAAGTACAGGAGAAGGCTTTCCYGGAAAATAAGACTTCATGCACAACTATGATAGACAGGATCCCATACAGCTCACGAGGATGCTATTTTTATGCCTCTTCTTATTCTGAAYTAGACTTCTCTGCATTCCTTACAGGAACTCAGAGTTATCTGAGCCACTGCCTCACTTCTAAGTACAACCAACTAAATGACCATCCATCTGAAAAGAGATTATACCCTTCTAAGCAAATACAGGAGGAGTCTGGGCAGGGTGAAGGGAGCAGAGAGGCAGCTCAGTTCCCAGCAGTCTTCTCTCATGAAAAGTTGCTATCCGAATAAACAGCCAGGGCTCTTTCACTACAGGGACCAGTGGACTGGTGACATCTGACCCTGCAAACTGTTTARGCTCAGATTGTGCCTTCACTTCCCACTTGTTCCATTTATTAAATTTCCAAAGCCACTAAGATGGGTATCTTCAACTCTACTCCTATGTAAATGCATGACATCAATAAAACATCAGCCACTCTCCCTCTCCAGCCTTCTGCGTCCTGCTTATTTCATGGTCCTGCTGAAGTCCACTTGAAGGGCAGGACTATGGTGTTTGGTATTTGGAGTCTGCTCAGTGTCAGAGGGCACATTCTTAGCTGGACTCACTTTCAGACACACACACACTCACCCCAGCAACAGGAATGCAACCAAAGCATTTTGAAGGACACTGGAGGGCATAAAAATGTACAGTTCTTGATGATGTAGTAGAAGAGATGTTTGTGGGAAGGGGTAGACTCCAAATTGACCCAGATCCCACCACCAGGCACAAACATGATGGAGTTATAGTTCAATCAGCATAGATTTAAAATAAGAAATAAAAAAAATGAGGATGGGGGAGGGAGGAGGCTGTGGAATGGAAGAGAGAGTGTGCTCAAATGTGTGAAGATGTGGAGGAGGGGTAAGAGTTTAAGTACTAGAGGCAACTTTCAGAGAATTGTGCTTCCTTTCTAAGATTTAGGGCATTTTCAATATGAATCTGCATTCTCCATCTAGATTCACCTTAACCAGTTAAGTCATTCTTGTCCCACTTTCTAAAGTTTCCTCTGGAGGAATCTGTGAAATTGGCTTATCGTATTATTTCACTTAGTGTGAGCTTAAAGCCAAATATAAACCAAGTCTATAATAATGCTCCTGTGAGCCCAGATAAACTCYCCAGTACATGAATATAATGTCTTGGCAGCCCTGTGGCCTGTTTTATGTCTGAAAGAATTGCTATGACCATTATGTCAGTTAGCGGGTTGTTTTCTTCTACTTCCTTATACCAGTACTGATTTGCTGTACAAGCCCTACCACAGATGCTGTTATCCTGGTGTAACTAGCCTCATGGATAAGCTTCAGCTGCCCTAGGCTTTCTGGCACTCCCAGTGTGCAGTCTAATGGGAACACAGGCCATACCACCTACTGCTTTGTGGTGCCATTGGTCAGACTATACCAGATCACAAAAGGCACAGAAAAAGCACAAGGGGAGGCTTGGACCACAAAGAAAAAGGTGCTCTGTGAACATGCCTGGTTTGTCTAGGACTAGAGTACGCAGTGCAAACAGCAGCATTTCTCACCAGCTCTCACTAGCCTCCTAGTGTGGCAAGGACAGCAACAGGTTTGGAGGCAGAAAGGGCTTGAGAAAGGAAATGATCGATGGGAGGTACAGAGGGGAACCTTCAGTACTCCTCTTTGATTTTTARATCACATTTTAAGAAATTTTAGTTTGAATTTTAAATTTTAAGGCACTAAAGGCAAGGGACAGCACCGTGCCCTTCCAAAAGCACTGATGCTACTGTCAGGCCATGGTGCAAAGAGGTGAGATCCCCCACTGAAATAGTTCTGCTAACAAAAAACCTCTGTGCAACCTGTTTTGATTCTCTAAGCTTGTTAGGAGGCAAGCGAAAGCATAAAATTAAGTCCCAGTCCTGCCCATCCTTTCAAGGAAAAACAGTACTTACTAGGCGACCGTCCATGGAAGTAGTTGTAATACTGGGAAACATAGGTGAGGATGCTCAGCCTGTCTGGTACCCTGAGAGCAACCATATCCTCTGCATCCAGCAAGGCTGGGATACCCAGCTCTTCCTCCGCCACTCGAAATGCCTAGGGAAAGAAGAAAAGAAAAGGGTGTCTAGTCCAACCCGGGCAGCAGAGCCGTTCCTCCTCAAACTCCAGAGCAAACAGACCCGCTCAGATAACAGCTCTACTGGTGAACAGCTGCACCAGTTTAACTCCTACATCATATGGCTGTTACAGGAACCAACAGAGTCATGGCTTCCAGCCACAGTGCTGAAAAATTCAGGCAGGGAGTCAAAAATCTGGCCTGGCAAGCTGGTCATAATTCAGTGCATAGAACTCACCTGGGCTTCCCCTGCTCTTCCTTGAATCTGTCTCTATCTGGATATGCACAGCTGCGGAGATGGAGAGTGAGGCTTAACCGAAGGGGATGCGTCAGTCCAGACTGGCAGACTTACTTCCAGGCTTCCAGCCCAACCTGGAGTGCTCCCCAATTAACAGTGCAGTGCTAGGTGTTTGCATGCCGCTTTCTCCAAGCACTGTGCAAATGTTAACGATTCCTGCCTCTGACTGCTCTTCTCCATTTGAAAAGTGAGAAATCTCAGTCTGCAAAAGGGAACCATTTCTCCCAGACTAGAGAGCGGGAAGACAGGAATAAGACAGAARATTTCCTGATATACAACTCCCTTCCAGGTTACTCATTTCTGCACCATCTAACATAACATGTTTTTGGAGCAAAGATTCCTCTCTGTAATGTCCTCTGCTTTGGAACTGCAGGAGCAAAGTCAGACAAAGAAGGAAATAGGTATTTTCTTTTGCCTCTGAACAAGACCCTTTACTAGAGGGCAAAAAAGTGCAAGATCCCTAGAACAACTTTGCCTTTGTTCRACTCACTGCAGGGCTTTTGCTAAAGACATTCTTCAGCTTTCTTCCTTCCTGACTTTAGGAACAAATCTCTCTCTTTTGCCKTTGGAACATCCCCTTTGAAATGCCAACACAGCAAAGGAAAATAGCACCTGCAAGAGTGCTGCCACAAAAACCCACAGTGAAAGAGTTAAAGAAAGATTTGAACACATTAAAACCCTCCGCATCTGACCTCTGGCACAGACACACAACAGAGCTGGTGTACAAGCCAGTTATCCCTGCTTAAGAGAAACAAACAGCCATTATTTTTTAGCAAGATAATTACCATTTTTTTCCATTGAGTATCCCAGTAAAAATGTAACTGAATGGACACTAAGTACTCTTTCAGCCAATTACCTCTGGCTGCGTCATCCCAGCTGCCAGCCCAGCATGGTACTTGCCTATTTGTAACCRAGCAGTTAATATATTCCTTGGAGTGTTCCCCCTTGCACTGGCTGCACGACTGATCTGACCAGTGAGGTTTTCTTGCTGGCATTYCCAGTGTGCTGCCTAGCGGGAACACGGGTCACATCACCTTCTGCCATATGGTGCCACTGGTTGTACTATACCAGATCGCAAAAGGCACAGAAAAAGCACAAGGGGAGGCCTGGACACAAAGAAGGTGCCCTGTGAACACACCTGGTTTGGCCAGGACCAGGTGAGCAATGCAAATAGTAGCACTAGGACTTAGTGTCACCGCTGCCTATAGCTGCCTTGTGTTCCTGGGAACCGCTCTTGCTTGGAGACCTAACCAAACTAGCACCKAACGTGGGCCAGTTGTCCCCCTTTACCCGTCTGGGAAGGTTGGCCTTTAAAGAAAGGACACCTTACTTCTGCATCACATTTTTCATCAGTTACAAGGGAGGTAAGTGCCCCTGCTCCCCTTTTGCAAAGGAAGGCACAGAGGAAGCAAAGCAGTATGCTCGAGGCCCTTTGAGCAGGTCGGGCACAGCTCTCCAGGCCAGATGCCAGGCTGCTGCTGCATCTGCTACACCACGCCGCCACTCCCCCAAGTGAACCGGAATGAGGCGTCTATAAACTTTTCTTGTATTTATGTATTTTTGAAACCTTCACCAAAAGAGCCACCCACAGTTTTTTTAGGTTTTTTTTTGTTATTGTTATTATTGGCATTTGAGGAGTGACACATTCTTCCTCAGCAAAAAGACCTTATATGGCAAGTTGCAGCCTGTACAAGATTTTTTTTTAGTTGAGTAATACAGCTCCTGAAGAGAAGTTATTGAATAGTGAGGCATCAAGGATGGTCTAAATAGTAGCAGAGGAACAGCCCTGGGAGCAATCAGACCCATTCATGTCCCAAGGACATTCAGAGGGAAAAAGCCTATGATTAAGAGTGGTTCAGGTAGAGAATGCCCAGTATCACAGGGAGAGGGAGATGTCGCTCCACTTAAACCAGAGCCACACCAACAAGGATACCAGCACTGACAGAGCAACATGGACAAATCACCCTACAACACAAAGTAACGAAGAGAAAGTACACAGAAATAAAAGACAAACYAAGAAACAAAGGAAAAGGAGGGAGGGAAGCACAGGCTGACAGAAGGGAGGGAAGCAACTGTTTTAATGATAGGTTCAGAGAAGTTTTTCGTTAAAGCAGTGGAGGTGGCTTGTACAGTTCAAYGCCCAGAGAAAAGCAAAGTCACATGTGGAGGAAACACTATCAGACAGGCTCAAGGAAGGAAAARCACGCAGGGCTTCACAGCACTCCGGCCAGGGTGACAGTCCATGATGGAAAGGCCCTGACCCCTGGCAAATACCAAAGCTCTTGCAGGCAAAAAGCTCAGTGTGAATCTCACCTAGGAGAGAGGAACATGCAGGGCTGAACCTAAAGAGTCTGAATAACTGCTTATATGCTGCAGCCCCAGTTTGGGGACAGAGGGGAAACTGCACAGAACCTGTCACAGGAGGTGTGACCCATGCCAGGGCCGAAAGGGAGAGGGGGCCCAAGACCACCACGCTTAGCTCTCCTGGAGGCAAGGATGACCTCAAACAGTTCACTGCATCAGAGGATATCACTTCTCCAGTTCAGACAAGAGCAAGCTGTGGTGGTTTGCTCACATCCCAGGCTCCTGCCAAGTCGCCATGAAGCTGCGTGGAACAATGCCAAGGGAAGAGCAGCATTTTGATCTGCTGCCTCTGTCTTTGTGAGGGAGAGTGGGAGGAAAAAAATCCTTCCTTGGAAGCATTCAGCCCCTGCTTGAATCCAGGGCAGAGACAGGGCTGGCCTGCYCAATTTCTAGTTCCTTCATGGAAAGAAGGAGAGAAACCCAAATCATGTCCTGGAGAGATGAGTCCAGGGAGGACAAGGTTTTAAGACCTCTCCACCATCCAGAAGCATTCATTCCCAGCACTGGGAGAGATTGGAAGTGGAGGGAGACTCTCTMTACTTCCTCTCCCACACCAGCTACCTCCCAGCTCCCGCTCCATCCCTAGAAAGTGGCATGTACTCAATATGTTAATRCCTGCATCCTGACCTCCAGCATTTTAACCTCAGTTACTGCTGCTGCCTCCAGCTAGATCAGGGAGAGACTACATTCATTGCTTGGAGTCAGTTCCCTTTTCTCTCTTCTGTTGATAGCACTTCCTTCAAAGCCAGTTCTCTGCACCCTGTTATTCCCACAGCTGAGGCCTGACCAGATTGGTGTTATAAGAATACTGATCCTCCCGCTCTATTCCAGCCACAACTGACCTGAGCACAGCTCAAAATCACAGCAGCAGAGGGAGAAGCAACACAAGCACCAGCCTCGCCCTGGTATCCCTTCATAACATCCCAGGTTCTTCCTTGGCTCCGTTTGGAAAAAGTCTATGTCCATTTCAAGATCAGACAGGATTTCAAAAGCACCTTTCATTCACAGATCGTACTGGAGCATATAGGCTTACCAAAGAGGTGAGGAACAACGCACGGGAACAGGGGCTCTCTGAGCAGAGYGATCAGATCTGCACAAAGTGAGACAGTGACAAAGCTGGTCCCTGAGGAAACCAGACACACTAGAGTCATAAACACCCATCTCTGTACAGCCAACAAAGAAGTGTGAGCAGTCTAAGGGTGCTTTAGCTTAGCCAACAAGCCTGGACATTACTACTCAAGTCAAAAGGTTGGATGCATGCACAGTAAGTCAAATGATTTGAACATGGCGCACTTAACACAGTGCATTTGCAGGGTTTCTTTTGCTAAACCATGCAAGTAAAGTGCCAGGTTGTACAGCAGACCASAGGTAAAACAGTAAATTCACTTACCAACTTGTTGTTCTCATACACATTTTCTTTACTAAGGGAGCTGAAGTTTCTGAAATACAGAAAGAGGAGAAAAAAAAATAAAGTTGCTGATACAGAGCAAGCTGCTTCATTTCCAGCTTCACAAACCTCTCTGAACCTCACTGGCTAAGGAAACACCTCCTTCCACCCTGCTTTTTCAGAGATGCTGTGGAGGGAGTACCACRGCTGATCCCATCTGAGCCTCCAGACAGTCCAGCCCTGGTGCATCTCCTGGGACATATAGGCGCAAGAGACCCAGCAGGCACAGCTGTCTGTTGACGGGCACCACAGCACATTTTCAGCACACAGGGATGACTTCTGCAGCCTCCTGCAGTCAGGACTAGTCGATGCAAAAATATTGCATGCAGATTCAGGACTCCTGTAGTGACAGCAAGGAGCAACATTTAACTCACGTTTTTACAAAATCCTTGCTCTGCTCCCACCTCAAAAGAATTAACTGAGGCCTGTCAGCCAAATTGCAACAATTTGGAAAGTACTTTTGAGTACTTTCTAAAGAGTCACATCCATACCCTTCTCCTTTCTTCAAAGTTGCCTTCTCAGAAAGAGATCTCAAGACTCAGAGTAGGTTTGGATACATCAGACTTCACRAGCATCACAGATTTCTCTGATGAACTTGCATCCTCTGATCCCAGAAGCTGCAGGTCCAAGTTTTGGTTTCAAATCCTGTTCCCTCCTCTGCTATAACTCCACAAAACTTGTACCAAAAACCTGCATGAAAAGCACCTTTGTCTACACAGCTGTAGTAGCAAATGATAACATCAAAGTTGCCTGTAAAAATCTAATTCTCCTTTCCCTGTGGCTGTTACCTTTGGCTTGTAATCATAACCAATAACCAAAAACAAAGAGCGAGTTACTCTTTGCAAAGTCAACAATCCTTCTTCCCTTCTGCTGTCCCCAGACATCACCTACTCTCTTCCCCTTTCCCCATGTTTCTCTCCTCCTCAGATTTGCTCTCCTCTCTGGCCCAACCCAGGTGCSACTTCTTGCTCTGCACTGTGCTATCCTGGGAACACAGGAACTGGGACCTGGAAGGAAAGGCAAGAAAATATAGGGGGAAAGCGAATTCATGCCATTGGAGGTAGAGCCACAAAACTGCACTTCTGGCTTCCTCGGTCTGCCCTCACCCATAGCAAGGAGTGTTCCTTGCTTAGGAAATATTTACCATTCAATTTCTTTTAAATTGACCATGGCTTGATAAACTGGGACTATAAAGCCAACTATCAGCTGGCAGCCTTGTTCCCCAACACTGCTTCCTTCTTCTCAAGCAAGCAGGCAGGGTCAATTCCTTCTGATAACCTAGTTTCACTTTACAGTCCCTGCACTTGCTGGCAGAGAGCAAAAACTAGAGGCCAGAAACTCTGGAGCAAAAGGCTTGTATCATTGACTGGAAATTCCCAYTAGGAAATAGAAAAACAACACGCTACTAACTTTTGTTTTTGCAAACAACATTTTTATAATAAATTCAGATTTCTCCTTGTGCCCTCAGCTCTGAAGGGAGGAGGATAACAGTGTGAAAAACCAGGGTAAAGCTGACTCAAAGTGATCTATTCATGAGGCAAACACATGATCTGTATTGCAGCAGGGGAGCTTTTTCCATGACTTGTAACACTATGAAGCAAGCTAGGTCCTTTATCTACTTGCTACAGAAAGTGGCACATTACATTATAAATAAGAGAGGCYCCTTAATATAGGCTTGCTTATCGTGCCACAGGCTGCAGCGCCTTCCTTGCTTTCCATATCTAGATGCAGGCACCACTATGCCGGATAAGGAGAGAGTGAACAGGAAGTGAGGGAGAAGACTCAAAGTCAAAGTCACTCCTCCAAGAAGCATGTAAAGACAAGGCACATCCCAGCTCTAAATCACATATTCTTTCCTATGCAAAATCAAAAAGGATTTAAGAGATTTTTCTTCTAGAAAGGCTCCTGCCTGGAGATCTCCCTTCCCTGAGACAACAGATTAAAAACAGCAATGAAAATAATCACAAGTTAAAAAGCTTCAGTGAAACAATGGGCATCAGGCAAGAAAAATAGCTTTAAGAGCCAGGTCAAAGAGCTGTTTGCAGCTTTCTGCCTCACTCYCTATCCTGCTCCCAAATTCTGCACATCCATAGCATGGATATCTTGAAACATAGGAAAACACCTGGAAGAGCAAAGGGAAAATCCAGCTTCCTTGTTCCCTGCTGAGGAACACAGGGAATGGAAGAAGTCACATGTGAGCACAGTGAAACTGGGCTGAGCACTGGAAAAGTATCCAATGCCACGACAAGTCCAGGCTTTGCTCTGCAATAACACATCAAAATGCAGAAGGAGTATGAAAACGATCAGTGCCAGATTCTCAAAWAATACTGAGCCTACCTATTTATCACCCATCAGCGCCTTTCACTCCTGCACTGCTGAACACTTTGCTATAGCAGTGAGTGTTCAGCTTCACAGCTGTGTGGCATGGAACAGAGTCCTAAAAACCTAAAACTCTGATGGTGACTGTTTAAAATCCCCTTCTGTTCCCCAAAGAGAGTGCAAACAGCCATTTAAAGATCCTCCTGCCCCCCCCAGCATCACTCCTTCCCTGGCTAGTCAGGTGAACAGCTTACATATATTTCTTTAGGAAATCAATCTTGCCAGTGCATCTCCTATCCTGGAATATCAAATGCTTTCTGCACCAATGTAATCCTAAGAAAGCCAAGTTAATACAAATGGAGAAGTAGGAGTTTTCCACYGAGAAAACATGCACAACTGAATTAATTGGAAGAGGTAACATAAATCTGACTCAAGAAAGCGCCTCAGTGTTTGAAACAAAACAGAACAATGTTCACTAGCACAGGACAAGAAGAAAAGTTTTTAGCTTCCAGTCCTTCTTTAGCAAAAAGTGGCTAAGGAATTCCCATGTCCAGAAATCTCTGTGACCACCCCCTGCGTCAGCTGCACAGACCCAGAGCTCACACAGCATGCCACAGTCCTTCCCGATCATACACGCTTCCCGGGGAGGGATCTCTGCTGCTTCTGGAGCACTAACTCCATGGCAAATGCTACCTTGGAGCAGACTGTACAGAAAACGGCCCAGAGGCTAGCGTAGGCAAAGCAGGTCCCAAAGAATCTCACTGCCTCTAACGGTACCAGGGATGACTGAAAAACAGAAAAGCATCCTCTACCTGCACACCGTCCTCAAACAGAGGGTTCAATCCAGTCTGCTCTTCTGGGAACAGCGCCTTTCAGCAGTTTGCTTTGTGGAGATRCAGACAACCTGAGGAGAGGGCTGGGAATCCCAAGCAGAGGACACCTCCCATGCTCTCTTCCTCCTCTCAGTAACTCCTGCTCCACAGCTTACCTCGCTGGAGGGCTGACATGCTGCTGGGAGTGACTAACAAAGGATGAGTCTCCCTCATCCCAGAGCCACCCTCCCCAGGAAACACAGCCTGGGAGAAGCCAAGCAGGAGGCGGCTCTGCTTCACTTCAGCCCTTTGCTGAGGAGGTGGAGACCACGGGTAACCTATTTTCAACGCAGCCAAGGCAAGCACCTCAAGCATAGGGTTAGTAGTGGCTGGGAGACCTGGTGCTCCTCACCCTTTCTGCCCGTTTGAGGCTCAYGGCCTCCTCCTCCCCGGCTGGGCTGACAATGACCCAGGAAACATTGCTGGAGGCAGCTGCTCAGCTCCAGCCACCAAATGTGTCTGAGTGCACAGCCGCCAAGGGGGATTTCACAACCAGTGAATTCCCAGAATGCTGAGTTAAACACTAGTTAACAAATCTGGGAAAGAGCTAGATCCAGGATGAACAGAAGGAGCTTAATCAAAACCTTTCCTCAACATCTGGCACTTATTTCAGACTGAAAGAGCATGAGACCATGGCTCCCCTGCTTCTTCTAATTCACTTATCAAACTCAGACCACTAAAGCCTCTGGTCAGAGCTCTCACAGCCAACACCGTCACACACAGCAGCCACAAAACAGAGCCCATATCATACAGCTACGAAGTTTTACATTCTTCTGACAAGAGAAACTTCAGTGCTCTGTATTCATCCCAGCAAACAGCCTCAGACCTGCCTGATAAAGCAAGCATGCCTGTTGGGGTTGGGTATGAAATACTCTTCAACTAGAATGAAAGAGAAACGAATTTCCATAGTAATTTGGTTGTGCGTTCCTACTCTGACAGAGCCCAGTCTATCTRCGAATTCTTGGGTGAGTGGGAAGTGCATTTCTGATTTCACACAGCCTGCCCTATTCACCGGTAACACACAGGCTGACATAAACCGAGTTTGAAAGAAGTTATCTATTCTCCATATGTCTTCTAGAAGGGGGAAACAGGAAAGAGGAAAGAGATATATACCAGTGTATACTCTGACCCACGTATTCTCAGCTCCGTGAGAGAAGTACATGATTATGATCATGTGTTGCAATTGCTTGAAATTTTCTTGAGAACATCTCCAACCTCCTCAAACAAAAATCTCCTCTCCATACTGTTCACTCCTCAGCCCAAGAATGTCACTTATGTAAACCAAGACAGAAAACACATTGTTGCAAAACTCTGATGCCATGACAGAATTGTGTTCTGCAAGGGCTGCTGTAAATACACTGAGCTCTCCAAACACCAGTTATTCTATTCCAGCTTTACTTTCAGCATGATGCTTTTAATCTCCAACTAGGATCTCTGCTAGAAGCAAGCTTCTGGAGCTCAGAATAAATCACCTCAAGTCCCCAGCGAAGTCAGAGTCACAGCCACACACACACACATAGCCACACTTCCCTGCTAGCAGCTTGTGCACCACAAACTCTGAGTGGCTTTTGAAGATTCAGAGAATTAGCACAAGTATCCAGCCTGAGGAGCCAAGGTACATGTGACACCCTGCAGCCTTGTCCACCAACCACTTCAAAGTGTGGTTCCCTTCCAGCAGGACTTTGACCATCCAAATATACACACTTGGTGTTTTGCTGCATTTACACCACAATCATTGATAAAGAAAGTTACATATAAAAGACTCTCTGTTACTTTAATCTTTATGCCCTCTTCACTGAGCTGCTCTGTATCAGAAAGAGCTTCTGTAAGGTCCTGAATAAAGTCAGGTAGGATTTTCTTCAATTCAGCACTAATGGACAGATGCCACAAGGAAGGTTTTCCCTCTTCAGCAGGGAGGCATTTAAGACAAATCTAGCCACAACCCTTAGAGCACAGTTTAAGGATTATAAACAACTCGTTAAATTGTGCAGCAAGATTATTCAAGCTCTCAAGTCACTGAGCCTCTGTTTACATCCATATCCCAGATGGGCCAACTGCACAGTTGTCAGGAAGTGGCTGCCATCCTTCTAGAAGCACCTCCCAGCAACGTCAACATTTCTGCCCCGGTATTTCATATCTTATAGACTATGAATCAAAGGAAGGAAAAGAAACATTTGGAGTCACATGGAAATGACAACATGTCAGGAAACCATATGCGGCAACACCATGGTGACTGCACAAGCACCAGCAAAGAGCAGACAACACAGAAAGCGCGCCTAAAGTTCCTGCCTAGCACGCTGCTCAAGCCAGCTCCTGTTTCTTAGAAGTTTCAAAAAAAAGGGAGGCAAGAACAGAAGGATGTCTTCTCCTTGGCTTTCCACAGGAAGGGAGACATCTGCAACCGAGATCTCCATACATAAAAAAAAACATGTGACAGGCTGCCTTGAGAACCCAAAGAAAAAGGCAGAATTCAAAGAGCAGGAAGAAAAGTGAAGCACAGCAAACACAATCTGATCCTCCACGAGCCAACTACATTTGACTGGAARACGTTTAACGCTTAGATCAATACTGTAGGGAAATCTTTGTGCTGCTCCCCTGCCTTGATCTCCCTTTTCGATCCACCTCAAAGTGAAAATGGCCAGAAAAAAACCCAAGGAAACAGAATTTGTGTCTTCTTTTGGTATTACGCCTACCCAGATCTTACATTTGGGCAGAGGCAGGTCAAAGCCTATGGGATGAGCAAAGAAGCCAGCAAGGAATGCAAGGCACTTTGCCTCCCACGGACCAGGCTCCAAGCGCAAAAMCAGCAATTTGTAGGAATCTGGCAGCCACCGCACTCCTGCCTTCACAACGAGCTCCTCTGAAAAGAGGACACTTTCCCCGTTCCCACGGAAGAGTGAGCGGGCTGCGGGGAAGGCGCAAGCTTTCTCCTGAACAGCTCCTGTTAGACACTTCGCAGAGCAGCTTGCCTGGAAACCCCCTGCGCTTCTATCGTACTTTGTTTAAATAGCATCTATTCCTTAACTAATAACCGATGGAATTGCCATTCGGCTCTGCAACCAAAGCGGAGCCAAAACAAACAMAAACAGCGAAGAAGGAAACATTTCCCAACTGCTGTCTGAACTTGTTTTGCAACAGCAAGGACATGCTTCAAATGTTTATGCTTCGGCCACGGCCTTCCACAACTCCTTGAAAAACGGGGCTGGGGGAGGCCAGCGAAGAGCGAGAGCGGGGATTTGCTTGGAGGTTTTCCGCCTGGCAGCTAGCAAAGCTCCCGTCTCACGCGACGGCTGCCCGACCGCAGCACCTTCTCGGCGGGAGCCGGGACGGGCCCGTCTCCGTCGCCGGCGGGAGCGAGGGTCGGCGCGGCGGGAGGGCCCCGCGCCCGGGCGGCGGTACTCACATGAGGTCGGGGCGGTGGCGGTGCAGGATGGCGCAGAAGGCGAGGCCGTCGCGGAAGGAGGTG
>NW_028185039.1:1859047-1897675 GCF_003343005.1 Rhea americana | reverse complement strand
CCGGCCGCGGCGCGGCCGCTCGCCTTTGCGCTCTCTCCGAGGGGAATCGTGCTCCAGGCGTGCGCGGGGGGCAGCCCGGCCGGCCACGCTGCCCACGCGAGGCCCGGCGCGCGGGGCGCGAGGAGCCCCGATCCCTCCGGATCCCTCCGGATCCCCCCGGATCCCTCCGGATCCCCCCGGCCGGCAGCCGCCCCGTGTCCGCCGCGGAGCGACGAGGCCGCGGCCTCCCGCGCGCCCCTCGACGGGCTCCCGCGCCGCGGCGGAAACACGGGGCCGGCCGGGCGCTGCTGCGCCCCTTCCGACGGGCGCCGCGACGAAGGGAGTCGCCCGAGCGCGATAAACCCCCCAGACCCGGCGGCTCTCCGGAGGCGGCGGCTGCGCCGCGTGCCCGGCGCGGAGGGAGCCCGCGGCCAAGGGAGCCCGACGGCGGGCAGAGCTGCGTAACGTGACGGGAGCCCGCAGCCGACCCCACGGGCTCCGCGCCCGGGGAGGGGAGAGCTCAGGGACCGTTAATTTATGCCATCACCCCGCTGCACACGCATCAGAACAAAATAACTCACCAGATACGTTCTTGTTCGGCTGACAAAGCCGCAGAAGATACAAGGTAACACTAAAAGCTGCCTATAAATTAGGTAAAGATAATTAATAATACATATAATATATTAATAGCATTTCTACAGCATGATATGGATAATATACATTAATATATAAATACCTTACAAATAATTCAGTGTGTTTCCATTTCATCAACAAGCACTGGCCAATGTATTTACTTTATGGTAAGGATTATACATTTCATTATAAATGGCTTGCTGGGCATGTCAGCAACTTTTACATCTCCATTCACTTTATTATTAATGGTTTCCTGAACAGTAACGGCATAATAATGCACACAATGCAGCATGAATATTTGATGTGGCATCTATAGCCTCCCATTTATCATTTATAACAGGCTACAAAAACATTATAAAACATTTATTACAAATTTATAGATCACTTTATACTAAAACAAAGTTGTGTTATAAATACATTATTAATCCTTTATGCCATTTATAGGAATCTCTTGTAATAAGGCCTTAGCATATGTTGCTGCACAACCATAACAATAACAGCATGGTGGGGCAAGCAGGAAATGTGGCTCAGTAAACCTGCTCTTGAATATTGGACATATTCTGTAAAGCAAGGGATAAACACATGCACTCAAAATTTATTGGACTACCAAGGGAACAATAAATTAAAAAAAAAAAAAAAAGGAAGAAAAAGCTGGATTAATTTAAACTTAGTTTTTCCTCTTGAGAAAACATGCATTACAAGATCCTTTTTTTTCCTGCAAGTATTGGAAACTTTCACCACAGGTGTGATGTAACCCACAGAGCTCAGCTATCCCAGTCCCTTTTCACACCATCTTCTAATTAGATTGATAAAACTGACAAGTTTCTAAAAGCCAACTGGCTAATGATGGGCAATAGCCCTTTCCATCCTCCATCATCAGGTAACTTAGGGAAGAGGCCTTCACCAGAAATAAAGATGTGATTGGTTTAGGAAATGCATTTGTGGGGTTTCTTTTTTAAGTCACGAAGACCGTTTTGTTTGGCAGTATGCATCCCCCTGCAGTGCTTGCAATCTAAATAGTGCAGCACTGGGAAAAACAGCAAACGATGTTTAGAAATTGAGTTGTTGCCAAACAGTAGTAGTACAAGTAGTGAAAAATCAGCTTCTAAGTCTAGCTTTGACACATCTGTAGTTACCACTTTCAGATTTAATGGCCCAGATAGGGCACAGCACAGGGGAAGATACTTAGTTTTTTTAGAGAATATATATTTGTTTAACATGACAATCTTTATTCTAACAAATCTGGCTTAACGAATCAATGTGATTAGTCCTTTCTCATTACCTTGCACTTTGGGAAGGGGCAGCTGGGGCTGGGTGGCAGGGGACATGGATCCACAGAGCAGAAAGACAGGATGGACTATGAGAGCAGCTGCTGTTTTCTGTATATCACAGGCCACTACATTTCACCTCATTCCTCCCGGTATTGAGCCCAGTCATTTGTGTTTGACCGAGACAACCATATCAGAAAGGCATCCAGGCTTGAAGACACCGGAAGAAAAATCTATTAGTGGCTGGCTCCACRCTGTATGTTCCAAGAGAAGGTTAGGTTGGAGACAACCTAAGCTTTTGGTACACAGGAAGACTCAGGTCCCCGTTATACACTAAGGTGACCAGAGCAGCRTTGCTGAACAAGTCAGCTAACACAGTAATAGTATCACTAGTGGCCCAGTAATGGCTTTTCAGAATGCAGGAATCAGCGACTTGTGCAGTATTCTTAGTTGGTGATTAAGGAGAGCCCTGCAGGAGTTTATAGCCATAATGAGTCTTTAATGCACCAAAARTAAACTAACAAGCATTAGAGGAAGGAACTGGCGAGGGAGGGAGACAGAGCTATCTGTGCAGCTGCTTACCTGTTACCAACAACTGCTGTTCTCCCAGGATGTTCCTTGTGGGGTGATCGTTATGAACCCTGAATCGTATTTTTCTCTTTTACATCTTTCCCTTGGAGGAATCTTATACATCCATATGCCTATTTTCAGCACCTTGCCCTCACTCACTTTGCTTTTCTGTGCACTGTCGGGCTTCCCAATCTGTGGCACRCTGCAGGCTCATGGAGCAGAGCACGTCCTGTGAGCACGGTGCMTGCTTGCCTAGATCCCTTTCTGACACACGTTCAGAAGCTTATTGGAGAACTAGGAAAACAACGGGGCAAAAATGTGAAGTGATATATTCTCCTATACTTACACCTTCCCTTTTCTCTCTCTCTCTCCTATAGGCCTTCTCAGCTCTCTTTCTAGATMCTGATCTGTAGTGCAGAAATGTTGAATGTTTTCTGAAGGTTGTGGTTAGTAGTATGGATCACTGTCTGCCATTATCTCTGAGGTTTGTCGTGGTTCCCACAGGCAGTAACCTGCATATTATTGTTAGTAGAGAAAAGCTTAAGTGTATGACTAGGACCACCCTAAAAGGCAATAGAAAAATAAACCAATTTTCGTTAGCTTGATAAGAGAAAGGGGAAGGGTCAATTCCTTACATTTGAAAGTGTGAGGCCTCATGAAACTGAAAATCAAGTAACACAGTTTTTGCATAAGAGAGGGAATGCAACATCACAGACAGAAAAGTCATGTCTTAACTATTGTTGGGAAATCAGTTGATYAAACTGAGCTACTTCATATTTTTGCTGTAGGCTGTACACAGTGCTGCTCACTCCCAACAATAGGAAGTGTGTTTTGCAGCCAAGAGCTCTCATACAATCCCATGCCAATGGCTTGTACTAAATTGAGGGATTCAAAACAAGACGGAAAAATTGTGTGTGTCTCATCAGTAACATGCCTCATCAGCTCTCTTCCCAGGAGGCAGCCAGGCTGACTCCACAGACACAGAAARGCCCAAGTCAGAGAAAGGAAAGCCCCAACAGTTTAACAGCTACTCACACAGAAATGCTTCTGCATGATGTCAGCCTGTCTTCAGCCTGGCTGCCATATGACCAGCAAAGCAGCAGCAGAAAGTTAGAACAAAGTTCAAGTTTGAACATGAATTTCCACTGAAAGAAGATGAAAGTGAAACGTGAAGTTACTGAAAGAGGCACTTTTGTAAACCTGTCYATGATACCCACCTCAAAGAAGCTCMTAAGTAGTAAATCAATTATGCTGAAACCTTGAAGGACCAAGAATGGTGAGCATCAAAGCAAAGTATGTCCTGCCACATAGGTATATGCCTGACCATAAAAGAAAAACCTCTGTCCCTCTCACCTTTTGGTGAGACTGTCCCCTCAGCAGTGAGGTGCAGGATGGGCTGGAGATCGATGTCAAGTCACTTCTTGCTAGGCTACAAAGATGGCAGACTGCTCAAATCCTGCATCCTACAGAGCAGGTGAGCAGGGAAAATGAAAAGGYCATAAACAACTGTTTTGTGGGTCACCAGAGAATTTCAGGGAGCAAAAAGCAGCATGCCAAGGGGACATGGGGAAAGTGTTTGTTTCAGAAAGTGACCTCCACTCCTCTTCAGATACAGGTGAAACAGGCCAGTGGTGATCTTTGGTCTGTGCCCTGCTGTGGCAGAATGTGCCCTTCATTCCTCAACGAGCCAGAAACTTCACTGCTGCTTCAGAAAGCAAAAGTGAAGGTGCCTTTTGCTGATCAAAACCTGTTTAGTTCATCAGATTGGGTGAAGTGACCCATATCTGCCATGGCATCACCATGGGAGCAGGACACACCCCAGAGCTGGAGCTGGCTTGGCTGCTTTGAAATGCTGCATCTTATCAGCAGAGCAGAGTTTAAAGCCTGGAAACTGCTAATATTTGTTAGTGATTAACCATAATAATGTTCTAAAGCAAAGAAGCACTTTGCCTTTTCCAAATTCACTGTGGACATGAATAAATTAAGCTTTCTTTTCCTGCTGATGTGGGTAAACAACTTTTTATCCTTATTTCACAGCAACACAAAGCCACTTGCTCAGCATTCGTCATAGAGCTGAACCCTGACATCCAGGCAGATCTCTACAAGGAAGAAAGGCCAGCTCTTACCTCAGGTTACTAAMCTGAGATAAAAATCTCTGAGATAAAATAACTCTAAAGCCCAGGACTTTCCAYTTTAGCTCTGAATTCACATGAAAAACTATACTTTGCCTTGCTTTCACCCAGATCAAACCTCAAGCACTATGTGCTGTATTTGGGGGAGGGTGGGGATCTGTGAGACAAACAGGGCCGGACATGCCGTAAAAAGTCTGTGATAGTGCAAAGATTCAAATCCTCTGTCTCCAGTTCTGGCTGAGCACCACGAYTGATTCCTTGTCCTTGCTCTCCAAAGCCACTGGTACCCAGATATCACCACGTTGCTGCCTGGGTGGCTGCCGTGGGCGCAGAAAGGGAAGCACCCTGGTGCCGCAGCACTGCAAAGCGTGCAGTAAGAGTCACGGTCCCCAGGGTTCAGCATGCCCTACTCACCCTGTGCAGTGTCATCAGAGGTCTTCCTCCTCTCTACAGATACGCCAAAAGAAACCTGGGAAGTAAAACCATAAGCATCCCTTTAAATTTAGACTCTCATTATTGAGAGAGAGAGAAAAAGAAAGGGAGGCAATTTTATTACTTTTATGGTATGTTTTCCATTATTTGCATAATTGTTTAATGCTAATAAGACAATTAGCAATTCTTACAGCTTAATAATTACCCAGGAATGATTGGCCTATTGTAGTTTAATTAATTTTTTAATTGTTGCTGGGGGTCTTGATGTTCTTCTGCCCAATATCTTCTTAAGTTAGAGATGCTGTTCACGCACCCAGGAAGCTGGGTAAGGCCAAAGGCAAGACAACAGCAGCAGCTACCCAGGGCAGCTACCCAGGGCAGGCAGATATATTATTATAGGATCTCTTGGATTTAAAAGGAGAAGAAAATGCAGGCTCTGTATSCTGCTGCCTTTGGGTTAAATTATCTAAGTATAAGGAGAGGCAAGGTAGAGAGTTAAAAATCAGTCTATCTTAGGCAAGTACTACTTCTGGAGAAGCCTGGCTCTACTTAGCTGGTTTGCATCTGCCTCAGACCATACCAAAAGCTAGCAAAAGTCTTAACATTTCTAGCTTTTGGTGAACAACTCCCCCAGTGAGTGTGAATCATTCCACYCTAAGCTGTGGTATGACCAGGAGGAAGTTAATTGAGGTCAGGCAGGGCTAGGATTGTATTTGTCACTGACCGAGGTCACAGATGAAATTGGCTGGAGAAAGAGGATRGCAAGGCCCTGGGGAGAAGTCACTGGAATAGACTCCACAGCCCACATTTATACACTCACACAGAGGAAGAAAGATTTGAAAGGGAGCTTTCCTCTCCTTTTTTTCCGCATGAGGTTTCCTGCATGCTGCTGCTTGCAAAATGAGGCTCCTCTCTCGTTCCCTGTTGGGTAGCAAAACGTTGATGCCTTTGACCATGAAATCCCATCTTGTTAGCAGTTGCTTGGAAAACCTGTCTCTCTCTCCACGTTCCTGCTGCTGACATAGCAGGTCAGGTAGACTTGCCTTTGAGCTTGGAACCAGGTGACCTCTTTTCCTGTTCCCTAACTGAACAAATGCCCCAGGGTCAGCTGCCACTGAGTCACAAGCACACSGATGCCTCCCGGGGTACTCACGCCCTGCTCATGGCTGTACCAATACCACTGTCTTGGGCACTGAGAAACTACTGTTAGCCACCAAGTGACCCCATGGCTTCGAGCTACTACCCGCCGCTTGTGCTGCTGCAAGCACGAGATGCTGTCTCAGGCCAAGGGTACACATGGCAAGGCCTGACATTGCATTAATACAGTGACTCTGAAGGAGAGGCACCACCTCCCACCCCACCCTTCCCAGAGATGGCTCTGCCACACACCTCCTCTCGTGTTATGAACTACGTTAGGCTTTCTCAGGAGAAAGACATAATTTGCTATAGGAAACTGTCACAAGCAGTACCTGGTGTTTGCAGGGGAGATTTATCAACTGGTGATGCTGGGGGGGTGTGGAGGTGGGACCTYGTCATCTTTGCAGGAAAGCAGCTGGGCTCAGCATGAAAACCATCATGCCACAGAGGAGATAGGCAAGGTGGGGGGAAGCATTTTACAGTCACAGGGGATGCCACCTCGAAGCAGCCATGCCATCACCTCCACGCAGGCAAGCTATGGCCTGTTCCCAGCCTGGATCAGGTTATTTCTGCCTTCCTTCTCTGTCCCTGCCAGCCAGTGTGAGGGTGTCCTGCAGCCCTCTGGCTGCTCCAGGCATGCTCCCACAACCCAGCTTTCTCTGTGCTTCTTCTGCCACCTCCACAACGCACAGTAATGCAGCATTAAGGCAAGACTATCCAGGGCATGGGCTTTCGCTAGGCCTGCTCTGAACTCAGCGCAGTAGGGAGCGAGACATCAGCTCAGAGCATGCAGCCTGATGAGATCTGTATTCATTCCYACATCTAGCATGCCCTGGGTTCTCCTGGACATAGTGCCAGGTACCAGAGTTGCAGCACTCCAGCAGAGAAGAGTGCTATCTAGATGTCCATAATCAGATCCCATCCATCTTGCTCCCCCAACCTGATAGCTTCAAGTCCCCAGTCACATGCAGAGATCAACCTAATGAACAAGACAGTTTGGCTTGAAACAGTCTAAAAAGGACTGGGCTGCAAGGGGTAGCAAAACAGAGTAGAAAACTGAGATCCACTTGAAAGCCTCCCAATAAGCCATTAAGCAGCCCAGCCCCAGATGCATACCACCAGAGACAGGTAGGTCAGCTGGCCTATGCCTCTTCGGAGAAGCTCTAGACCACAGCAAATAGAGATAGAAGTGYCCAAGCAGTGATTCTGCACTGTTCTAGGAAGCATCCCCCAGCACACAAACAGCAGCAGTGATTTTCACTAGGATGAGTCACAAGAGCCCTGCAAGCTCAGCCAGGAACTACCCTACACATCTCTTCACTGCTCCTTTTCCAAGCAAGTCAATGGCTCTCCTCAAAGACTGAAGACAAGGGCCCAGCCCTGGGGAGGAGTCCTGCAGGCCTATGAATGSTAACAGTGTTAGCTCAGCAGATGAGGGAGGGAAGAAGGTGCTCAGCCAGGCAGCAATGAAAGTTAGAGTGCTGATTAAGAGGCAGGCAAGTATCAGAGCATCAGTAACACCGTTGCTAACCATTTCAGAGCTGTCACAGCTGCCTTCCCAGGCAGGAGGGACAGACTCCAAGCCATCAGCCTCATCCGTCAGCACTAGGATGGCACTTCCTGCCCTGACCTGTATTTGCACATCCGTGTGCCTCTTAACAGTCTTGATCTGGAAATGGTAGCAAGCTCCAAGCCAAGGCAGCCTGCTCAGCTCCACTGAGTCCAAGCAGAGGATTGTAATGGAATAAACACACAGAAAGAGCCTTCAAACAGCAGAAAGCAAAGAAATTAGCAAATCATAGACTATGCTTTTCTTGAGAGATCTATGAGAACGCCCTACTCTATAGGGCAACTTCCACTCACTCTGTCCCTTTACCTTTGTTTCCTATTCTCCCCCAAAGTGGTGGTGGTGATAGACATGCAATTTCCACCTTTCTCGTATGTACCTCTTTTCCTACTGCTCTGCAAAGCCTTGCCATCCTGCTGTGATAGGTGGCTAAACAGTTCTAGCCAATATCCAAACATCCTCTGCTCCTCCAGACAGGGCTTCTTGGACCTCGCCTGCTCACAGCAGGTATCTCAAAGCAGACAGTAGAATTTGGGGCCAATAGCACAACTGGTTTCTGCACATAAGCATTTCTGTTTGCAACCCTAGAGCAGGATTTCTGGGAAGCCCCATCTATAGGGAAGAGCTTCACCAAAGCACCACTGCTTTGTTTTACACACTGTCCCTGCTACAATCACAGTCTGAAGACATTTTGCCTTCTACTTGGAATGAAACCTTCACAGCAAGTCCTAGTTATTCCAGGCTCAGTGCAGCACTAGAAGAAATATCTTCCTGCTCTGACAGACTGAGTAGCACCTTAATGATGTCTGAAAAAGGACTAAGGTAAGAGGAGCCAGTAATCTCACTGGGAACCCTTTAGACAGGTGTTAATCCTGCTGTCACTGAGACCCTCAGGAAAACCATTTCATTGGCTTGATCTTCTTCAGCTGTTCCTCCACATAATTTATACCTAGCTAATTGCCACAGTACTGGTTCCGAATGTGAGGCAGATGCTGCTGAGGAAAAGAGCATATTGCATCCTTAAGTGATGGCTCTAGTCTCYTTATTTAAAGGCAAGATGAGACTACTTATAGTTGTTGGGAGGTTCAGATCTCTTTGCTCCTCCATCTCTCTGCAAATGGTTTTCATTCATATCTTGACACACTAGCAAAAGTGCTCTGTTGTGGCATTCCTTATTTGCAAAAATGGACAGTATTTCTCCACCCAGCCACTCATCAAGTCTCAACTGCCCCTTCCCCAGCAACAACATACAGGATTATCTAGAGCTATTTGCACAGTTTCTCCATGATCTTTAACATATTGGAAAGACTCTCTACTAATGAGTAAAGCATGAGAGGAAAAGGGACAAATGACATGAAAGCAAACTGAAAATTAGAATAAGACTAGAGACCAGCATGAAGGGAATTTCTCTGCAGAAAAAGGCAGGCAGGCACCTCTTCTGTCCTCTGATAGACAGCTTGCAAATAAGCCATCATCCCTATCAGCAGACAAGAAAGAGAGCTGTGATCAGCAGAAGAAACACTAGGAGGAACTGGCAGATCCCAAAGAGGAAACTCAGTTGCTTTTTCAGAGACTCCACTGTGACAGTGGCCAGCTGCTGGGGCTATTCGTGGAGGTACCAAGAATTTTCTTCTTAACAAAGAAAAACCTATCATCCTCACTCCTAGAAGTCATCCTGTCAGCAGCTGTTGATTAGGTTTTG
Source organism: Rhea americana (assembly GCF_003343005.1). NCBI lineage: Eukaryota > Metazoa > Chordata > Aves > Rheiformes > Rheidae > Rhea > Rhea americana. The sequence continues at coordinate 1,888,255 of NW_028185039.1, read as the reverse complement.
GTAGCACCAAACTCATCTGTTATACCCCATTGACCTTTCTAACTCTTCTCCATCTTCTGTATGTACTRTAAAAGGCCAAGAATATGTAGATACACACACATTGGCCATATTTGGCCAGGGAAGCAGGTCTTCCAGAGAAGCACTGTCTCAAATAACAACAGGCTGAAGAATAAGAAAGGGTTGTCAATCTTCACACTCAAAGCACCAGGGAGCAGAGAAAGGCACCAGTGAAAAACAGGAGTTTAATTAAAAAAAATCATGAAATGACACCCCCAAGTCTCTGCCCCGACAGATCCACATGTTCCCTCCAACACACAACAAAGGGTCCATAGACTTCAAGTGCAAGGGTCAATGCTCCCTTCAGCTTTCTCCCAGCAGCTCTGCATTCTTGGAGGGAAAGAGAATGACAGCTACTACCCAACACTGTGGTCGAGACCCCATGAAGGAACTGGTCCCTGTTCGGCACAATATTTGGGCCATTTTTCTCCTACATCTTAGCCAGATCTATCCTTGCACCTTTCAGCTCTTAGGTCAGTGCCCTCCTCTTCCAGCACAGTCTGCCTTGTTACATCATCTCCATCTCTTAGATCCTCCAGCATATGGGTTGAAACACAAGTGCCTTCTCACAGAACTTCAGTGTAGTTGATGAGTCCAGTTAAATTAATTCCTCTCAAAGTGGAGCTCTCAGGACCACGTGTTCATATCATGGCTTCCATGTGCAGAACCTTCAAGGCCTCCGATATCTGAGAGCTAGTGTCGATCTGGCCATACATCCCAACCAGAAAGGCCCTGTGCAGTAACACTGCTGCGTGCTCTGTGAAAGGGAAAGAGAGCATGAGGACTGGCCTGAGTGCTCCAGCAAACAAACAAGAGCAATCCACCAGTAAGTCCTGGGATGAATGTTTGCAGCTGTGCTGTGCAAGCCAGACATTCTGCCCTTCTATAAGGGGAGGGCACAGTCCTTCCTTTAGTTGCCCAGGTGGGTATGTGATCATGTGAAGGATCACAGCCAAGAGAGGAAAATCTTAAAGGAGCAAATCTTTCAAGGAGGCCTTCCTGGTCTCTGTGGCAAGTCCCCTCTCTGATGCTCAGACCCAAGCTGTAACTGATAGCCACCTGCATATTTGACAGCATACTCTAGGCAAGCACCACTGACTCTTGGCAACTTTCCAGGAAGGCTGTTCCTAGCCCAGGAGACCAATTCTGACCCTTGCAAGACTAGGTACACTGGAGAAGGCAAATATCAAATTACCTTGGCAGAGAAGGGTGTATTCAGGCAGGTTCCTCAACGCTGTTTGCACCACCTCAAAGTCACGGCTACCAAGGCAGTACATGAAGGTGGGAAGAAAGTCTGCAGCAATACTGAGAGAAAAGCATTACAGTGTCAGTACAGTCCAGATCACTCAAGTGATCAAGATAGGCAATTAGGGCCTACCAGTGACTCAGGACAGCCTGAGTCCCTTTTGTCCTCACCTGGGGTTGTTCTGAATGGAGCGCAAGGCCAGGCTAAAGGCCAGGTTGCGGCAAGACTCCTCTGATGAGCTCATCAGCTTCTGCAGGTTTGTCTGAGAGAGGATGCACAAATTAACTAAGATCACAGGGCCATCCAAGGAGAACAAAATCCTTAGACTTGCATTATTACCCTTCCAACATCAATCCAGCACTATACACATCCAGCAGGTGCTGGCTGAGCCAGGAAATCCTTCTCTGTAATAAGGATTATCCTGTTTTGAATGCTTTAAAGCACCCTCCTTTCTAATCTTATTCCACATAGGACAGCTGAATTTTCCTTAGGCTCCAGTATTTTCTACAGAGCCATTCTGCTTTCTCCATGGCCTAATACTTGAGGTAGACAGTTAGTTCTTCCTCTCAAACTGGATGATGACAGATTCAGTATACAAAAGGGACTCTGTGATAGAAAGAAGATGGTAGGGAAATAAATGCCACCTGGAGTCAGAAGGCCTAAAAAATGTCAAATCTCTCCTAAAATGCTGCAACAACAACCTGAAGGATAGTACTATCCTTCAGCATGGACTCTGATGTGAAGGATCTCCTAGTTCCAGTGGCAGTTTCCAAGACACTCCATACTTACAGCAAAAAAGGATAGAATCTCTGGCCTCCGTCTGGACATTTCATCAATGTCTGTCAGCACCTCCAGGATGTCTGAAAGAAGACAGATTGAAAAGGGTGACCAAAACTCACTAATCCAGCAAAAGATTTGGTATGCTGATCCAGCCTCTCAAACAATCAAGTTTYCCAAGCTGCACATAAAACTAAAGTAACAAAGGCAATTCTTGAAAAACAATGAGAACAGGTAGGTCACTTGATGAATGAGCACATACCAAATCGCCCTGGCAGAGGCCACCAGCACTCTCTTGCCAGGGGTAAGGTGGGGGGGGGGGGAGAGGGGGAAGAAATGAAGGAAACTGTCACCCCAGTGCCACCACTCGCACCTGTGATTTCAGAAGACCTTCAGAGAAGCAGCATGTTGTTCCCATATGCCAGGTTAACACAACTTACTTTCATGAAAGCCATTTGGGGATTTAAAAAAAAAATTCTCCTTCCTATCATTTCAGTATTTTTATATCTTAAAAGGCATTCCCACTGACACTACAAAGTTGAGGCACTTGGTCAGTGCTGGCTCAACATGAACTGCAACACTCCCTGAATCACCGATACTACCTCCCAAAACACTTAAAAGATCCTTGAAGAGCTCCCAGGCAGGAGACACAGCACTGCTGAATTTGTGAGTGACAACTGTATCACAGGAAGCCTCTGTCAGAAGGTTATAGACAAGTTCAGCCAGARTAAAACCCACATCCTAACTGCTGGATACATCTAAACCCAAGATTCTGGAACAGGAAAAGTGATCTGTAGCTGTTACCTGTCTGTATTTACCCTGCAYCCACGTGCAGCTCTGCAGTTCCTCACTTACCCTCAACAGTTTGGCCTCTGGAAAGCCTCTTCATGTATGGTGCCATTTCAGCTGGGGTGAGAGGAGTGAAGAGAGACACACTGACAAGAGGGAGAGAGCCAGCAGCTGCTTCATCTAGGACAGAAAGAGGACAGCTCACTCCTGACAGTCTGTGTAGAGACAGGTCCAGTGCTCCCTACCAGTATAGCGTATCACATAGCATGAGCCAACAAGATCCGTCACGCACTTCCTGGCTCTTAAACTGTCTCCAGCCTTACTGCATCTCTGGGTCCCCTCAGCTGAGCTGTTTTCATATCAAATAATCTCCCCATGCACATTGTAAAGGAACCAGTGAAGAACAGRATATATGTGCAGGGTCTCTTGCTATGTCAATCCTCAGTTGAGGCTGAAGGCGACAAAACCACAATGAAACTCTCCCTTTTTAGAGCTATTCTTCCATTCAAGATACCACTGACAGGAAAACAATTAACCAATCCCAGACACTCTTTTCAAATATACTGAGTATACAAGCGCCACTTTCTCCATTCAAAACACGTTTCCTTTGGGCTGCTATCAGGAATGGAGTGAGCACAGCATACAGTGCTGTGCTAAAAACATCTGTGCTCTGAAACATATCACAGGTTCAACTTTCACATCAGACTCAGCCACTCAGACTCACCATCCTTTTCTTCTTCAGAGCCTCTGTCCAAGATGCCACTCTTACTAGGCAGACTCAGCCCAGCCAGAAGGGACTTCAGCATTGCTAGGTCACTGTTGTCTGATGACAGGTCACTAGCAGAAGAGAAAGCCTGCTTAGCTTTAAATGGCAATAAGGGCATGAGGACATGCATCCAAACACAAATGAGGAGAAAGAGAATAYTGTAGTTCCTCAGAGGCAGAAACAATAGGGGACAAATGGGAACAGCTGATTTTTTTTCCCCCTCCCTGAAGCAGCCAAAGAAACTCCAGTTTTCCTTTTCACTGTAGCTGGAATCCAATTCATTTGTCCTCATGTCTGCATGTGGGACCCTATAGCCACTGCTCAGGGTCATGCTGGTGCCTCTCTGGAATTGAGTGCAGGATACTACAATGTCTCAYAGGGTCACTTAGGGTCATTATGCGAGTTGAAATCATCACCTGACTTCCCTGGGCTCAGTTTCACTAGCTGTGAAAGGGAAATGCTGCTCATCATGTCAATACAGATTTAAAGGAGCTAAGGATGAAGAGCATATTAACAGCTATTTTGTCACATCCTCTTGCTGTCTCCTGTCTGATTAGCTCACAGCAGCCTTTTGCCTGAGCAAGCTCTTGTTCATGCCAGCCTGCAGTCAACATCAAAGGAGGAGAGCATGGCAGGGACTACGGGCTAACTGGAGCAAGAAGCTTACTGGAGTGGATCCGAGTGTTTCTGCAGGAAGGAGACAGCTGCCTGGGCGTTGCATGTGATGTACTTGTGGATAAACTGGACAAACTTGCTGATGAAGGCAGCCAGGTGCCGTGAAGACTTCCTGTAGTTCTGAGAAGGGATAGGGAAGACAAGAGTTACCAAAAACATGGTGAAGCACTGCCCCATTCTGCACTGTTGGGGGAGCACACCAGTGAGCAGAGACTAACACCTTCATATCCAGCCTGCCCTCCAAGCTCTAAGGTACGTGATGCACCTTTTGGCTCTTAGCTATGTGAAGGTTTTGGTTTGCTGCTGACCGGAAAGAGCTAGGCTGGCCCTGTGTTACACTAGCTTCTCCCTCTAGTGGCTGGCAAGCCTGCACAGGGAAAGGGAATAGGGGCCTTTCCTACCAGCAGCAGGCGGATGAAAGACAGGAGACAGTCCCATAGTGCCGCCTGGTGTTCGTTCTGGAAGACCTGCGGCTGGAGTAGCTCTAGGATCCCCAAGACGTGGATGAAGAAGGTCAAGTGGTTCTGCTGCCTGAACTCCTGGAAATTGAGGTGAACACGGCCATGCAGCAGAGCTGCAATCATTGGCAAGTGCCTGAAACACCAAGCAGAAGAACATCCATATCCAGCATCTTCTCAGAAACATTACAGGTTATTACCCATCAATCCTTGGAAGAAAGTTTCCCTTATCCTCTCCCAGAGTTCTAGGTTTGATCCCTGTACCCAAGGAATCAGTAAGCCCCATTTCCCACSTATTTTCTATCTTCTGCTCTACAAGAGAGCTGATAGACAAAAGGAGCCAAGAGGTGCTGCCTCATTTGAGGAGACACTTCACTGCCCCTTGACCTTTGTATACAAATGCATACTCTAGCAGTTATCAGAATTGCACCCAACTAGCACCCCTTCTGGACAAGGCTGGATGATTTTCAATGAACTCCAGTCACACAGAGGGTGAAAAGGAAGAGCGGTACCTAAGAAGTAGGATGGGATGAGCCACAGCTAGTTTCCTGCAGGCCATGTTAGCATCCCACACACGGCTTTCTGATGACTTGGAGTCACTGGTGTCTGCAAGGAGGGTGATGAATCTGTGAACCAGGGCATCGAGCTAGAAAGAGCAGTGGGTAAACAGTTAAAAGGTTTAAAGTGGAACCCCCTGCTCTTCAGCTGTGCTTCCCAATTCCTTTCCAAAGACAGATTGTTAACAGAAATTATTTCCAGGTAGAACCTGCAAGCAGATGCAGKGTTCCAGTTGGCACGGATCTGAAGTCCACAGTCCCTATAGACAGCACAGGTGTCTGCACACTTGAGCTTTCCAGAAGCCTTTAGCACAAAGTTTGCAAATGTACAGTATTTATAAAAGGACACTGCAAAATAAACCAYATCCAAACTCTTTGCTCCTGAGAAYGCAGGTAGGGAAAGGGCAACAGAAGAACAAGRTGAAGCAGCCAAAATGACCCAAGCAGCATTTGCCTGAACTCTTCCCTTCACTCTATGCACCAAGGCAGCACGCACCCCGGCTGCAGGATTAGAAGGGGGCTTTCCTGTCCCCCTACTTTACCTTGCAAGTGCTGCTATCTCKGGCTCCTTCACTGGTCAGAAGCATCTCAGGCATAGGCACAAGCAGCTCAGGTAGCTGAAGGTAGATCTGYAGGAGAAGGTCTTGGCAGCATTTTCCCACAGAGCTGAAGGAGAAAGGGAGAAGTTAGCCCTTGCTTATTGCTTTAGTTCTACCAGCAAACATCCCAGAYTCATGAGATCAGTAACAGCCAGCCCRTTYTCAGAAAATGAGATATGGAAAGGRACAACTACTAATCTGAATCAGCATKTTCCAGTCTTTGCTTTTTTTAAGGTACTCAAGTCATGCACAGACTATGGCAATCTGTCATTACGTCATATTCAGTGTGGGAGTTAGAAAACTACACTGACAAAGTTACCCCTAGGCATATGAGCACCAAGCTTCCTTATATTGCCAGCGAGGAGAGTTCCTCCAACACCAGGAGTGTTACAGGTGCTGAGTTAATCTCTTACCTCAMGTGCAAATGTAGTCAAAAGCACAACTATTCAGACTAATCACTATTTTCACATGGCACACACGCCCACACGTGCGTTAATTCCCAGCCATATTCCGTACTGCAAGGTAATACGGTGCAAGGGCACCCGAGTACATAACTCGGTAAATCTTTTCTACCACCGCTGTAGATGAGGTTATGATTAGGTCAGTTTGTTTCACAGACTGAAACATCCTCTTTCTGCAGTGCTAAYATAGCTATGAGAAAATAGTCTAACCTCCATTCAGCTTCAAGAGTAAATCAAAATGGTTAACAGTAGCATTACTGATGATGAATCACAGAATGAGTAGAAGATAGAAGTGCCAAATTAGGAACCAGTAAGAAAAATAACCCATTTGCTTAAACAACAACAAAAAGCCACACCTACAGTTTATCCTGACTTTTTTTTAAAAAAGTCTCTGCAATGTCACTGTTAAAGTCTCTTTTCTGATTCCAGCAGCACTTAACACGACTTTTTTCCTCCTCAAATCTGAGAGGATAGCATGCACTTATCAAATGGGCCCTGAAACACAATGCTGTTAAAGATATGCTGGCAAGTCTCAACATTATGTAGCTGCTCGCTCCTGAGTATCTAATTTAGAATATGCATGATCCAACTGGACACCCACCTGCTTCCCCACTGCTGGATACAGCTGGTCAGATACTCTGTCACTTTTTTGATGTTCTCAAGGTCCCCATGAGAACAACTGAGCAACAAGGGCAGTCGTGACTGGATGAGTGTGCAGGAGGCCTCTTCTGTGTTTTGGTATCTGGTTTCTGCTTCAGCCAAGATCAGCTCCACCATGCTGATCAACTCTGATGCCTTAAGGTGGAGCACAAATTCYTCACGACGCTTCTATAACATAGGAAGACACTCAACACGAATCCAAACCAGATCCCTARATCCTTAGTTCCTTTATTCACATTTTCCCCAATTTTAAGGGAACATCTTTCTCGAGACTAGAGTTTAGAACTGCCCAAYATCTAGAGCTTTGAAAGCATACACCCCAAACCCCAAATGAGGCCTTTTCACCCCTCTTCTACTTTTGAACTCTTTTGCTTCCAACCCCATATGTGTGCTGAGACAAAATTTGTAATTCAGTCAAACAAAAGAAATTCTTCTGCAGAAAAGAAACACAACCCTTTCTTAGTAAAGTGGAAATTACCCCACACTGAGTTTTAGTGCACCCACCACCCATGTAGCCATGTTACTAGATCTTTGATGTACATTGTTGCAACTGCTGCAAGAGCTGCAGAGGAAATGCCAAGCAGGCAGATCTATGTGTATTAGTATCAGTTTTCTGAACCTAAAACTGTCACTGTAATATGTAACTCATTAGAGCAGCTCAGTAACAAGCTGAGGTGCAGGCAGCAAGCTTGGCATGATGTATCTGTATACTCCAGCCACCCCTTGGCCGTGGAAAGYTAGGCACTGTGAAAGCATCACCTTTCACTACATCCAGACAGGAACCTTGGAGGAACTGAACCACTACCTGAGGAGTTCTTTGGTCCCTTCCCTGCCAAATCCGAGGGATATGAATACAGGCCCACAAAAAATCCAAGGATGCAGTTGGGTCAAACCTGCTAGGAGATAAAAGATTACAAATTTGCAATTAGAGTCAAAGCAGTCATTCTGCAGCATACAAACAAGGTAATGTCTCTAAATATCCCAAGTACAGTGAAGAAAGAAGAATCTGTAAATGTAAAAATAGGATCCATTAAGTCCTGAGAATGCATTTGGTTCTGTTCCCAGATTATGACTAATGATTTGTTACAACAAGCACAGTGCCCAATATGGAGCTCAAGGAACGGCATTCAAGAGTGTGTTTGGCTGGAAAGAGTTTTGTGCCACAAGGCCATCAACACAACCAATTGGTAGAATCAGAGCAGTGACCYTGCTGTCTCAGTGTAATACTTGGATTGCAGAAATTAATGGAATTGTTATGAGCACAAGATTAATAATAAAATAATATGCAAACTGGAATATTGTTGGCCCAGATCTACAAGTGTAATAAATTTAAGGAAGATACACAGCTTTCAAATATTAAAGCACTACTATAGTATAGCAGCTGAGAGCTGAGGTTGCTCCAGATCAGAACTGGTCAGACAACATCAGGCATCAGGAAAGATTGGAAATGGAGTTTAGTAAAAATCAAAAGATCRAGCAGAACCTGCCTAGACATGGAGACTTCTGTCAGTTCTCTATCTAAGCCATCTTTCAAACCTCATGTTCAYACAGATTTTTAACAAGGGCAGTCGGTGCTAGCTGGATTGCCCAGAAATCAGCACTTCTTGTTTAGAACACAGCCAAGTCTTTGTGTGCGGCTTCCATTAAACAGCAAGGAATACTTGTATCATGGTACCCAAATTGACATGATTGAAGTCAGCATTCTCCCAAAGCCTGTTTTTGGCTAGGTTATATCTCCTGCCACTGTGAAACATGGCAACTCTTATTCTCAGCTTCTTATTTTTCTCTCTCAGACACAGTGAATTGCCCTACTCAAAACCCCTTGCTCTACCTGAATAGCAAGACTCACCTTTGCTCCCTGTTTCTGCAAAGCAGAAGCCTGATGCACTGGTGCAGTGTGGTCCAGCTGGACTGGTGAGTGAGAAGAGCCAAGAGATATGGGCGGAAGGAGGGCACCTGCGACCCTGCCTGGAAGGACCAAACAAGGAAGACATGTATCAATAGACCCATATTGTGAGGTAGAAGTAGCAAGTATCACATATATTACAGGACTGTGAAGAYCCAAGAGAAGACAGCAAAGCAGACAACACACAGACAGTACTGCAATTCAAATCCTACATCTAACTAGTAGAGAGTACTGTACAGTATGTCAATACAGTACATGTCTAACCAGCATTAGATAAGCTGGAAAACTCAACTTCAGTCTTAGCTTTAGCACAATATTTCTGGGCAAAACAGTTATCTTGTCTGCAAATCACTAAGGAAAATTCAGTTAGTTGGGCCTTCATGGGACTACGTTGTGCCTGTGATGTGCTTTAAAGTCCTGAAATTAACAGGGCTGAAGWAGTATAAAGATCAGATGAAATGTAAGCCTTGGACTGAGAAGAATGCACCAGGATCTTCCTCCCAGCCAGTCTGCACTTCCCTAGAACTGGTGTAATATGCAGCGAAGCATAAACTCTCCCCTTGCCCTGTTTCCAGGTGCAAGTTGGTACCCAATGAAGGTGGTTTCAGTGCAGAAGTCCCTCTGTCTAACAACTCTTACTTTGTTCCAGGAAAACAGTAGCCTCTGTTGGAGATCAGGGCAGCTGCTGATCACTTCTGGGTCCAACATCTCCAGCCAGTCATTGAGAAGGCCAGAAGAGGGTCCTAGCCAAGTAGCTTCAGTGCTGAGGAGAAAACAAAGCTGGTGTATCAGTGGTAATGCCATGAAACCAGGCTTACCAGTAAATTCTCATCACTGTCTAGGCTCACCTGCAGCTATCCAGCTCCTTTTTCACTGGTGTCTCCTCTTTGTCCTGGAGCAACAAGGAGCTCACCACAGCAATTGGTTTCATGGCAGGAAACCTGGTGGTAGTCTCAACAGTAGCTGAGAAGAGGACAGTCAGGAGTTCTTCCAAGTATGGAGAGTGAGTTTCAATCAGACCTTGAAGGACTAACAGAAGGAAAAAGATGTCAYGCACTAACTTCAAGAGGTGGTGAGGATGCAATGGAACTTCACAAACGTATCATGAATGCATTCAGTCCAACATTCCTGAAATGTGGCCCAGTAAGGAAGGGGCAAGCCCTCTTTATCCAGGATAACAGGCTTCTGCTACTCACTAATTTAGCAGAAACCAGTAACTTGCTGAGAGACTTGATTCAAGTGCCAGATCACAGTGTATAAACCCACATATCAGTGCAATGTATGAGGCAATTCAAGCTGGAACCGAGTTTAGATCAGTTAGCATTTTCTGGTCCAGGAAGAAGGCAGTCTCCTGCACCCTGCAAACCAGGCACTCACTTGCTAGGCTGGAAATTAAGTTTGCTGCTGTGAGAGGGAGGAGAGCAGAAGAACCACCATACCCTTGCTGATGAGCTCTGGCTCCACATTACATTTTTCTCCTGATTTCAGGGTTGCAATGATGGCACGTACTGTGGAGCTGATCAAGTCAGTGTCACGACGGAAAGTCAGTGCTTCTGTAAGGTGCAGAAAGCCACCTCGAACTGCAAAGAAATCACAACAATGGCAGAGGGCCAAGTCAGCCCCCTCCTCAAATTCAGAGTTCTCTTTCTCTTCTCTTTTAAAGATGCACCACGTGGTTCTAGGGCACAAGTACTTGAGCATATGAACCCACTACTCTCTACTGACAGTTCACTCCCACTGAAAACCTTGATATCTCTTATGTATGTTGCAGGGACATGTGGCTAACAGACTACTTTGTAACTACAAACCCATTCTCATGCCTAAGCTCTTTTTTATATTCCTCTTCTCCCAACAGACAGCAGATAACAGCCACACAAGTCATGCTGTGACTTTGTTCAATCATTATTGCACGTGCATCTTCCAGGCTAGAGGTAGCACAGTATTTCTACTCTCAGCAATTGGAAGTTTTCCTGAGATCTGCTCTGTGAGACGCTACCAAAACTCCACTGTAGATGCCCAGAGCCAAATCACTTCTTGCATCCTCATGGAGTTTGTACAACTCAAGTTTTCCTCTCTTCACTGTTCCTGAGCATATCTCTAAAAAGTGCATCCCACCCCACCTTCTGGTCTGGGTCCATGCCTTTTTTGTCTCACGCGGTCCACTGTCTCCCACAAGCTGCACAATGTAGCAATGACTGTACCATCATTGATCCTGTGCCGTGAGGAATACTGCACAGCAAAGGCCTTCAGCTGAGCACGCAGGGGACCTTCTTCCACTGCAGGGTTCTCCAACCACTGCAGCATCTGCATGAGAACTTTGAAGAAGAGTGAGGAGAAGGCAGTGTCCTGTGGCATGCAGCGCTAAGGAAAGCAGCAAAAGAGATCTGCTTACGCACACTTCAAGAACACAGTAAAGATAGCAGGAAAGATACAGGTAGTTGCACATACTGCATAGAGAGCACACCCACTCTGATGGGCCGTGGCTCACTGACCTCAAGGCAGCAGCCTGTAACATATCAACACAAGCCAAAAGCTCAGTTGCACATAAAATATCTCTTCAAGCATAGCTAAAGGTAATTCAGCACATTCTTTCATTGTGAACAAATAAATAAGRTATTTCACCAGATAAGTCTCAGTCTGCTCTGAAAATCTCTTTAAGAAATTATTAGACTTCTGCTCTCAATTTCTCTGCAAGTGCCCTGGCTTGCAAGGCATGTCCACATTCAAAATGGCATAGCCTAAAGATCCCAAAGTCAGCAGAGACCAACAGCTGCAAATCCACATGGCTACCATATAGGTAAGGTACACCCAACCCTGCATGTAAGCCCCAACTCTCATCAGTGCTGGGCTAAAGCAGCAGCCTCCATCCAGATGCCCATGCATCACACTCCCCATGCTSTATTTCTGGCATTACACAGGTAGAGGGTCTGCACAGAGCAGAGCAGACACACCTTGAATTTTCTGTTTGCTAGCAGWGAACAAAAGGATTGTGAGTAAGAGTCTTGTCCTAGACTACTCACCTGATATTGGTACAACTGGCGCATCAGAGGGCAGGAGATGAAGTGGTTGCGATGCATTGCCATCACCAACGCACCGCTGTGTGGGGAGTTCATCAGCGCAGCCACTGCCTGGAGAAGTCGTGCTGTGATCCCAGTCACTTGAGCATTCCCCTGGCGGATGCGAGCCAGTTCCTGCCCTAGGGCTTGCTGCAATGCCAGGGCAAGTGGGCGTAGGTTYGAGTTCTGCCACCGTGGGTCTGGATTTAGCGGGAAGAGCTGACAGGAGATAGAAGAGAACACGTTTATGAGAGCGCAAATGAGAAGACTTGCTACATCATAAACATTTCTGAGACAGAGAACTTATTTCATCTTGAATAATTATATAGACTAGCAGTCTTCTAATACAGTTTTTTCAATATTTTAGTGCCTGATGTAGAAGCAGGCAGAGCATTCACCTAATTCCAATATGGCTATCAATACTTAAGACCATGGGAGAATCATCTCACTACTCAGATACAAGCAACTATCCYGGCCAATTAACTCCCCCAGGCTCTTTATGGAGTCAGTAGGGAGAGAGACTTTGCAAGTAGACAAGTCAGTGTACAAAAGCTACTTACCTACAGCTGTGCCATCAAGGCCCTGCAAGTATTTTACAAATCCTCCATGCTGAAAAGAACAGTACCATACACATAACAAACRGGGTGCAGAGAGGGTGAGCTGCTAGCAGGCACTGTCAGTATTGAGTACGATAAATCATACCATGTCCAAATTACACGGGAAGAAAATCCCTTCCCATATCAGTTCTCCCAGACTGTAATATGCAACCTGATTGCATACACAGGTTTCTTATTCATTGCCTCCAAACACTGTAGGAAGAAGGGGTCAGAAGATGTAAGTATAAATGTTCTGGGTTTTGTGAMGGTGCTGCAGGGAAGCAAGTGATGGACAGTCTGCTCTGCATGGTAGTTATACTAGTACCTGCAGAAAGATCCCTGCCAAATCATCTTCTGGGCCCAGAACCCGAATYTGACTCAAGGCCCGTATTCGGCTCTGGCTTTGGGAGTTCTCAGGACTAGATTTTGATCGTGCTGTCTCAGCACTGTCTGCAAGGAGAGTAAAAAAAACAAAACACTGCTGTTATAACAAATGGCACGTGGAGCCCCAAGAATGGATTACCTTCAGCTTAATTTCTCGTAAGTTGAAGACTGTTAAGTAGCTTTTYTTCCTAAGCCAAAGACCACCCAAGCCTATCTCCCTCAGGACAAGTCATTGTAGCAAAGTCCATGAACATGGCAATACCTCCCTTGACCAGGAGTAAAGCACTCTGGCAAGGACTGGTGTTTATCCACAACTTGCTGATATATCACTGCACAAACAGTTTGGAAGACAGTATTCTCTATTCCTTAAAAGCAGAGGAAGGAGGTTCAGAAAAGGACTCTGATATTCAGAAGTTCAGGCCATGCTTTTCAGTACCTCGGCGGGCTGGTAAGGATGCAGTGAGCAGGGAGTGGAAAGTCTGGCCTCCTGTAGCTCCTCTCTCATGCTGAACCTCCACAAGGTGAGCCATGTAGTCTGAAAAAGGGCAAGATATGAATACATCACCTCCTTCTCTCGAGTAAAGCAGGACAAGACTGGTTGCTGTCTGTACAGCTCCCACAGTGGAGGGACTGTTCTAAAAGACTTTGCAAATATGATGTGAGCACACCTCATTTCTGCTAGTTAGATTCCAAATTATTTCTGCACTCTGCACAATCCAACCCAGAAAATCCTTCTCATCTTTGGGAAATGCAGACAACATCCATCGAAACAAGCCTTGGGGAGGTCTCTACAGAGACTGAGAAGCTGCCAAAGCAGCCTGGGCACAGAGTTCACTGAACTATTTGGATTTTTCCAAGGAAATAARCAAACATGAATACTGCTCGAGAAAGAATAAAATGCCTAGTCAATATAGTATGGAGTTCTTACTCTTGTCCATGATGTTTTGCTCCAGTGTCTGTGGGTCATGAGATACTGCCTGATCCAGGTACTGCAAAAGTTTGCTCATGCTAGAAACTGGGATTCCAAAGGACTGAACAAAGAGAAGCAGCTGCTGTGGCTCCAGGTCCTGCAAGGCTGAAACACAAACACTGAATCCTCAGACCTCCAAACTGCTCACAGAGGGTCATTATTGTTACCTGATCTTTGTGCTTTTGACTGGATCGATAGTGACACATGAACGACAGGGCTGTAGATAGCCTAAAGCCAGAAGTCTGACAGTTGCTTACTATGTTTTCTTTGCTGTGCAAATCATTGCTTTCTTATTGCATTTTCCAGTTAATTCMCTCACTGGTTAATTTGATCTTCTGTTTAATTTGATCAAAACCTCAGGAACCAAATCATTTGTATTAAAAATAACTTCCACCCTATCTGTTGATGGCTGCAGGCAGGAATTATTGAATAATTCAATCACTAGCTATAGAGAGCTGTCATTTAATTAGTAAGAAAGGGACAAAAGCTATGAATACAAAGAAGAAAAAAAAGCAATCKACAAGCTCTGCAAGGGTGAAAGTAACTACAGTAACTACAGTTATAGTTTACATCTTTTAGGCACTGCTCTCCAAATTGCAAGAATACCATACACTATGGAAGAAGTGCTGTGCCAGTCATCTGGTAACCGCATAGCTTAATTCAATCTGAATGGGCATAAAGACAGACAATTCATGGTCCCTCACTCCTTTAAAATACACATAAAATGAAATAGTCATGCAGGCCCTCTGCACTACTTCAAAAGTAACAACTGTTGCTGAGTAAAGCCAGCAACACTGAACACTTGAATCAGGGGAAGAATTGCTGCCAGGATTGCAATAAGGAGCTATACTAAAGGCACTGATATCCTCTTCAGTCTCAGCTTTCACTGAATGGTGCTTTAAACGCTGTGGGGATTAACCTGTGAGGACTGATGGTTCAGGTAACTCCAGCAAACATTGCACAGGCTCACCTGCATCCACAAGACGTGGGACTTCAGAACGGATCATGCGCAACTTTAGCCAGTCGGGGAGCAGCAGAGCCTCCTCTGAGGTGTCAACCAGAAAAGCAGTAGGCAGAGGCTTTTTCTCCGGGAACCATATATCCAATAAGGTGTAAAAATCACCATCGCCTGCTTAAGAGGGATACAAAAATTATCTCCTACATTTATAAGCACCTAGAACCCTTCTCTTTTACAAATCAATAAACTAGAACACTTCCTTGCTTGAAGGCTAGAAACAACCAGGAATAAGCAAGCTATCAAGTGGAAACGTGAACTACATATCTGAGTGCCCAGTTCTAACATCACAATAAGCCTCTGAGTCCTCATTGTACCATCATTTTATTATTCTATGCTGCCTACAGAAGGCAGCGAATAAGCCTGCAATTCCTTTACCTAGTGCAGCAATATTCTGATGGCTCCTATAGACACAAACACAAACTGCAAGGGACAAAGCCATGAGCAGGAGGATTAACACCAGCCTGACCAGTTAGGGAATGGCAGACATAGGGAAGGCTCCCTCTTTGGTCCAAAACCCACTGAATCAATCTAAGCACACTTCACTAACCTTGAGGTGGCCCTAATGTCAGAAGAATAACCATGGCATGAACCACAAGGATGTGCATAGTGGCCGTTTCCCCACTAGTCCAGCGAAGGAACACCTGATCCTGGGACTCCGACTAGGAGAATGATAGAAAAGGATCAACAAGTGTGTGGAAAGAAAGAAAAACGTAGTCTTTGAGCTGCAAATGTATGAGAATGGACAAACTGGGTCAGACCAAAGGCCCGTCTAGCCTGGCATGTCCAACAGCAGCCACAAAAGATGCCTAAGGAAGAGTAAAAAAATGCTTTGTGCATGCGTGCGTGCATTATATAAATATCACATATACACACATGCACGCATACACACCACTTGGCTCTAATATTAAAACCTCCAATTATTTTCAGCTTAGGGAATTCTTGAACAAGACTCTTTTTTTCTTCCATATATTTAGTAACCCACAATAGGTCTCTTGTGAACTTGCCCAGCTTCTTCTTTGACCTACTTAATAAGAAAAGGCAGCAGGCACTCACCCAGCTGTACACCTCTTCACCCTCCTTACTCTGGCGCATACGTTTGATGTAGCGAGAAAAGATGGAGAGGAGAGCAACAAGCACTGCATCCGACTCAGCACAGTACGAAAGCTTGGAGAAGAGGTGAGACATGATGGTAGAGCGCTCCACTATGAGCCGGGCCACATACTGCAGGGGAGAAAAGATCCATAAGTTCTCCACGGAGCAACACAGACAGGCCCTCTTGCTGCATTGTGTCACATGTTCCAGTCCATCATCTGCCCAGTTAATCCTACTCTGGAGATCAATCCGTAGGTTTCAAGAGTGGAACTGTCACACTGGGGAAAAAGGCCAGTACTGTGCATGCATCTTTCTTATTACATCCCACAGTGCCTCGATTTGTGGCACAGCTGCTTTCTGACACATCCCATTATAATGGGAGCATTTGTAGGTATTTACCTAGTGAAAGCTGCATTTCTGAGGATACAGGATTTATTGATTTTTATTTAACATTCTCTACATATCTAAACTCATGTATGCAGGTAGAAAGAGCACAGGAGCCTCTAGATCAGTGCATCTGAATCTCAAGACGACTGTTAGAAAGGATACAGTTCAATGGACTTAAAAGCCATGAAAACACCCAGAGTCAGAGAATAGTGAAAAAAAGAAAATCTCTGTATACGAGTCAAACACTCAAGATGACCAAATGTAAAAATAAATAAATAAATAAATAAAAATCAGGAATCCAGTTTTGGTTACGGGAAATTGCATATCTCACCATTAGGGCTCCTGACTTCCCCCCATTCTCTCCCCAGACATGTTTGAATGCAGGTTTAACACTTGCTCATTCAAGTAACACTACCAGGCGGTGGAATTTTCTTCAAACCATTATCTACTCTTTCATTCCCCATACCATTTGAGATTGGCTGCTCTATCCCTGGACTAGAGGTTATTGCTGTCTAGCTTTCTGTGTGAAAGATATGAAACCCAAGACTGACTGCCTTCCAACACATGTGTGAAACAACACATGTGCCTTCCAACACATGTGTGAAATGCAGGAACACATACAGTTGTTGAATTCATGTATCCTAAAAGCCTCATCCAACTGGTATGGCAAGTCACGTGCCTACCAGAGTCCTGAGCAAAGAGTTCAACTGGTCAGTGTCAAGTCTCCCCCATGCAATCCCACTGCCCTAGCCAGCTGGTCTCTCACCAGAGCAAGGTCATTGTGCTGTCCCTGCTCCTCCACTGGGGCATGCTGGGAGAGGTACACCAGGTAAGCACTGATGGTCTGGGGATCTGTCTCCATGTGGATGGCCTGGAATGAGAGCTCTTCTCATCAGAAATCAGGAGGCAATAAAAACAAGAACCTGTTTAAGGAATATTCTTCTTTTGCAAGCATATTATAACCCACAAGATATGTGGGTCTGCATCGCACCCACAGACAGTTTGCTCAGATTTGTTTCAGCACAAGTAGGATGAACAGTAACTTGCTCCAGAGCTGGCCACTAATTCCTTTCAGCTACTGACATCTACCTGTTGCAAGGCAAGAGCTGTTGTTGCCCTAACACTGTCAAACAGCGGCAGCCTCGGGAGGTCTCTTAGCAGCCATTGATATCCCTGGAGCAGCTCAGAATCACCGGAGTCTTCTTCCATGGGGTGATCTTTCTCCTCTCCATCACGCATTCCCCCTTCTGACAGCACCAAAGACAGGCCCTGCAGAAAGCAAACGGACACAGTCTGGGCGTATGAAGGCACAACTAAACCACTAGTTTTGTACTATTGAAAAGAAACAAGCTTCAAACACTATGGAGCAATCCAAATGCAACACAAGGATCCTACAATAGACTTCAGACCACATTATATGTTTACTTGACAGTTACCCTGCTTAAAGTTTCAGTCTTCTGTAAGCATAGTCCATTTGGACTCTTCGTAATTCTGCCTGCCTTAACTATGCTCTGGAGCATGAGGCATATACTCATTTACATCCTACAGAAAAACCTGGTGCTAACTACTTCATGCAATATGTGATCTGCTATGTCTATACTTGAACTTCACAGTAGACATAGCAAAATCCAGCTGCATCTTAAAAGGAATAATTGGCTGCTGAACAAAAAAGGCCTTTAAGCAGCAAGTAGTAGAAATGTATCTGATGGGGTTTGGAAATAGAGACAAGTTACCGAAAAAGGATGACATGAAACTATTTCATAGCACWGGCTCTGGACTTGGATCAACCTAGCTGACTCAGTTCTCAGCTTTTGGTAAGTCCTGGTCAGAGATTCTTTGTTCTCCTCACCTTCATGGCCAGGACCCGTGAAGCAACCTGGGAGGAACTCAGGCGGCGCAGGAAATAGTCAAGCACCTCACAGGTTGTCTGCTCATCTGCTTTAGGACCCAAGAGCAAATCTTGCAAACGTCCAAGCAACTGCCGCTGTTTCTGTTGTCTCTGTGAAGCGAGAAGTCGGCCATTCCAGTGAAATGAAATCGGAACTGGACTGTGCAGAAAGCACACAACAGAATTGACCACAAGAGACCACTCACCTGGCGTTTCTTGGCACGTTGCTCTTTACTCTCACCCTCCTCCTCCTCTTCACCTGAGGTTGGCTCATCAGCAGCATCATGAAGCAAGAACTCACAAAGGCACTGCACCGGTAGGACATCCAATGAACCCTCACTGGACTGAACCAGATCTGCCAGCCATGGCATCGACTGTGACGAGGCCTAGGAAGCAGAAGAATGACAATGCAGGACCAGCAGAACCTAGATGCAGTACACTGATCATTTAATTCCTGAGCTGTAAGCCACACTCCCCTGCATCTTACTCAGTTCCCTTCTGTCCCTACTCCACTCAAGTTTCAGAGACTAGGGCTCAAATCCTAACTTATCCAGGCCACCAGGGAACCTACCTGTCTTTGAATGATGTTGAGAAGAAAATCAGGATGACGACTGCGACACAGTAGGTGGCCCAAGCGCAATGACTGATTCAGGCTTTTCACTTGCTCGAGGACATGTGGTGGAGGTCTGCGTGGGGGACCCCTATCAGTGAAACAAGAAATTATCCACGGTCAGACGCACTTTCACCCTGGTGTTAACAAGGATCAATTCAGTAATGCAAAAGGGCCAGATGCCTACAGCACAAGGACAAGAAGCAAACATGACACATCCATCCCACAGGCTACCAGACCTCATGCTCTCCCCCTTTACACCAACTGCACTACCAGCAGTAGGGTCTCCCAACTAGGATCAACTGGGATTTCTTGCTGGAATTAGACCGCAGAGGGCTACTTACTGAGGGTCCAGACTTGTCAGCTGGGACAGCAGGAGGCTGCTGCTCTCTGTAATTGTTTGCTTTGTGGATGCAGCAGCCAGATGACCTTCAAATGCAAGAATCTCCTGCTTTTCCCTCTGGGAGATTTGAAGCTCACGGTTAATCATCTCTGTGCACTTCTCCTCATCCGTCAAAGTACATGGAGGATAGGAATAATTACTAAGAAAACAAGTCAAAAATGGTTATCTTGCCCTACTCAAAATTCACGAACCACAAACAGGCAAAATGTCCTCGTGACTGCAATTCCTTGGCCAACACAGAAATAGCATGACATCTCCCCAGTAGGGACAGGGGGATTGAGCTCTTCACTGCAAGTCACGCAGCAGTCAGCTCTTGCTCCACTCCCTCTTATCTCTACKTCCTTGCTGGTAATATTTCTGTTAGGGAAAGACTCCTTTTACTCTCTAACTGCCAGCCAGTCAGCTTATTTTACATTAGTCCCAACAGAAAGGAAGGTGCCAGCTGACATCTACTTCATTCAGAAATGTGTGTTCAGTGGCCTGTCTGACTTATGGAGGGATTTAAACATACTAACTTGGTCATGACCATTTCCATGAGCATCTTTAGAGAGGGGTACTCTTCCCACGCAGCCAGGCCTGCAACAAAGAAGAGAAAGGCAGTCAGAGATTCAGGAAAAAAGTCATAATATTTGCAGAAATTCTAAAACATTCCAAGGTGGGGAGATAACACTAATTTCACTTTGGAACAGCCCATCACATTTAAACAGAGTACAAGCTCCCTGATCGCAGCCACATTCTTGTCCAAACTCCCCCGCGGTGTATTTCTGCTCACACAGTGACTATGCATCAGAGCATAGTTAGGCAATAGCAGCATCCTAGCACATGCCTTGAACACAGAAAACCCCATTTCAGCAAACTGTTTCCTGGTCAATGTTTGCARCAGAACTGATGTCTCAAGAATTGTCCACACTTACCAATGTTTTCAGGATTAAATGCAGCCACTACAAGGAGAAGGGGCCAGGCTTTCCAGTAGAGCGTAGAAATGGCTAGATTTGGAGGCTGATAACTGCAAGAGTCATCAAAAGAAAGTGGTTGGATTTGGTTACTTGTGCTCATCTCAAGATTGTTTTTTCTTTCAACTGTTCACTGTGTGGATTCAGCCACTGTGGTTAAGGGCCTTCAAAAGAGAATCCTTCTCAGGAGGCACAGTAGGATTCAGCTGAAAATTTCTAGAGCAGAAACACCAGTTCTTACACAGGAAAATCCATTCCATGASTCAGTCTTACTTGCCCTGGAGAAATTCTCACTCATTCTCAGCATGCCATTGAAAGAGTCTCCTCATGACACAGTTATTAAAAATTATACAGAGAAAAGCATTTTAAAATCTACAGGCTAGTATTGTTACTCACAAGGAGAAAATGAGCTAGATCACACTGATATTGTCTGTGTGATAAACCTTACCCTGGGGGTAGCTGAATATTCTCTGGATGGTGGTAAGTGCACAGATTTAAGACTGCATCAATCAGCTGGATTCTCTCTACCCTCAGGACCTCGACATCTGGAGGAATAGGAAAGATGAAGCAAGTTATTGACCTGCCTACCTGGCTGAAAGTCCTTCTCAAAAAAACAAAGTATATTAAAAATTCAACTTGAAGTAACTACATTATTGTGGGTTTGTTCTCATGATAACACAGGATCAAAAGACAGTAACAGCTATAAAAAAAAAGCAACACTTAAAGCAATTAGYAGCTGAAAAGCTCAATATATCCTTATATCCTGTCTTGTTATTTTTTTAAAATTCTTTGTAAGGGCAGGTTTTGTTTTCTTTTTCCAAATACACCCAACGCGATAGCTGTATCTTTTTCAGTATGCAAATTCACTGCTTATCTGAAGGAGTGTATCTGTTCAGACCTTCCTTTAGTTCAGAGGAACTAAAAACACATTTCAAATTTGCTGCAAGCTTTCTGACTCCCTCTAACTTAACCCTGAATCTTCCAGTATTTGAAATGGTGCAGCATTTAAAACACTACACTGAGAAGTCAGGCACATTTTCAGAGGATATTCAACAGCAAAACTTAGCTTGTTTCACTTGCACTGACCAGATCTGGATTCAACTTTACTATTTATCAGTCAGCAGTAAAAGCATGTAAGATGCTTTATAGTCATGCTCCAACAACCCCCTTAACTTTGACATAAACACACACAGCTTTGCCAAACAATATACTCTCCCAAACATGCACGAATCTGAGAAAGCATTGAATGAATTCGTAAGAGGGGTCAGAGTTAAAGTTCTGTCTGCAACACTGACTGAATAACAGAACTGAGACACACCATAGAAAAGTGGGTAAATTATTTTTACTTCCAACCCTTTCATTTCTGGGTAGTCCTTTATATAGCCATAAATAAAAAATCCAGACTAAATTATTGATTTGAAGATGTTAACTCAAAAAACTTTAGGTGGCTAATCACAGCTCCTCATCCTTAACACAAACAATAATTTCCCATGCTCAGCAGTAGACAATAATAAGGAACAGGGAGAAAGTGCAGGAAAAAAAAAGAAAGCTTTTCAAAAGTGAGAAAGCAACATCAGTGTGGCTCTGCTTGGTCATCAACATTACAATATGCTTTAAGTGATGCTAGGGCTCTTTGGTACATGCTGCTGGCACACTAGGGTACTGGGTAAAATTGCTTCAGCCCTGGGTGGCAATAAGAGGGTACGTAGTCAGCAGGAACTACTTGCCGCCTAGAGCTCTATGCAGACTTACCATCTGCTTGCACAGCCGCAGCCCGCTTTACCAAGTGGTCAGCGAGCTCCATGGCATCCGCAGGGCCAAGAGGAAGGTCCCGTGACAAACCAATGACAAGGATTCGCATCAGTGTATCTTCAAGGATGGGCACCTCAGAGCAGAGGCGAAGGAAGAAGCTGCATGAGAAACAAGACATCAGTTATGCTTCTTTTTTGACAGCAGCACGATGGCTGCAGAAACTCTCCATAGACCCAAAAGCTCATTTGAGCAGAGAATAAGTCACAGCTCAGCTTACAACCACTTCTCTGGTCTTCAGCTGTAACTGCAAATGCCTGAAACAAGTTTTTTTCTAGAATACCACTTGTATTGCCTTACACAAATGCAATTCAGACCTAATTGCTTGAGTCTGAGCCCTGTAATATTACCCCAGGACAAACCATCCAGTGCAGGGCTGCCAATCTTACATTACAGCATCAAGATACAGAACAGCTTAGCACAGGGAAGAAGAATCAGTAAAGAGGAACAGATGGAGACTGGAGCAACATCCTCTGATTTTAAAGGTAGTCTGACAAATAATGAAAGTCTAAGCACAATTCCAAGACTTTCAACACACAGTTGTATTAGGAGCATCAGAAAACACTAATTTGCTTTGCCTCTGGCCACAGCAGTTCTGCCAAGGCAATTGGCTGTGGGTGGTGGTGCACACTCACTTGCGGTCACTCTCAGGGGGCCAGTTGTCCCATTTGTAGTACGTCTCTGGCTGTTCAGTGAAGAGCACCTTGTGGAGGCTGTAGAGGCATGAAAACAGTAAACAATCTGAGTGAGACCAGGGAACAAATTTAATCCTGTCCCCTCACAGTCAGCAGCCACACAAGAAAACCCCAAACTCCTGCTAATGCTTCCCATCCTACATATGAAAGAGCCTCTAAGAAGCTAGTCCAGCGAAAGTAACAGCAAAACTCCCTATTGAACTAAAATGGTGGACACAATATATATCAAAAGCATTTTACATTATCACCTATTTCTGGTAATGTGGTGCATCAGGCACAGATTCCTAAGGGGGAAATAGTTCCAGCCTGTACCCTCTGAAAACACTTTTCCTGCTGCCTGTCTGATAGGGGGAAGAGAGATCTAATTAACCCCTGGCGTATACCTAGGGTCCTTATAAGACATCATGTAGTGTTGGGAAATGGGCTGGATATGCAGGGCAGATTCCCAAGCTGACTTTCCTACCAGTGCACATAGTCCTTTGGAGCTAGCTTGCTGATAGATGGAACAACCGTATGAAGCCACCAGACGGCATCTCGCTGGATTGCAGCAATTTGATTCTGGAAAGAGCGCAGCACTTCCAGGTCTGAAAGAGAGTCAGATTAAGAACACGCACATGTCAGAGCCCTGCTGGGGACAAAGCTGGTGAGAAAAAGAGGAGAAAAATGGCATATGAGGCCATTTCAAGAGCATATGGTAACCAGAACCCTAGAGGAGAAACGTAAACCAGACAGCCTTCAGCTTTCCAGCCCTGAACACACGCATGCTTGGCTTTATGGTACACACTGGAGAAGTGTAACAAAATCCTGAGATACAATACAGAAAAGTCAGGGTTAGGGGAATAAAACATTTAGGCAGTCTCTTCAACGCTACCCCAAAAGTCTGCCCTCTCAGCATGATGTATTTGGTAATTCTTAAAGCTATCCCTCCATATAGAACCCTGTTTCTGAGGCYCTCCACACACAGCCCCTTTGAGGGTCTCGCCCACTACTTCCACAGACATGAAAAGCACCTGTATCATTACCCAGCCATGCAAAAGCCACATCACACAACTCTGTTAATTAAGCCCTCCCATGCCACTAATCAGAATGGAGAGTTACACCTCTTCCTAATCACATCCACAATACTCCCCCAGTCTCAGCACTACCAGGTGATGTCTACCCAAGCTGTTCATTTTTAAAGGGGATCCAGGTTGCTCTGCTTACTCTTTTTCTCTCCTTTGTCCCAAGCAATTCCAGCTTCCTTCACCTGCGCTGTGATACCAAGCATCATGGAGACAGCTAATAGATCAGTAATATGGATAACAAACCGCTCCTGAAAAGAAGTCAGTAGAGTCAGCAATATCCGAAGGTGCTTTCTCAAAAAGGAGTTTATCAAAAATGACAGTCATGAGTGTTTGGAAACAGAGATGTGAGAGAATAGCTATGAAAAGCAAAACAAACAATGAATCACTCAAATGACAAAGGGGAAAAAAGAAAAAATTACCAGAAAATCAGATAAAATCCCAGTACACCTCTGGTACATCCAGCAGCATATGGGTCAAAAAAAAGTGGTACCTTGAATTCCATTTCTGAGTACTGGGCCTCCTTTCGTTCCTGCATGAGTCCCAGGCAGAAGGCCTGGAAGTTGATCTCATGCTTTGTTTGTTTGATGATCTCTCGGAGCAGCGCCCGCGAAGCCCGCAGGTAATCATCTTTAGTAGTCAAAAGATCCTGGAACACCATTGCCAGGTACTGAGGCCATACAGAAAGAGAAAGTTTTCAATGTATTGTAATATATTAGCATCCACAGAATAAAAGAAAAAAYGTGAGGAACAATATCAGCAACATCCTTGTCCTTCAGATCCCCAGCAATGCTAGCGTGATTACACTGGGGAGCTCTAACAGATGCTTCTCATGAAACTTCATTACCGCATGGTCAGTCACCCAGAACACGGGAGTTAAGAATAACGTGCACAGGCATTTTCTAACTAGTACAGTWACGTGATTTTCAAAATAGTACAATATAGATTGCACAGTTTTCTAGGGGAGAGATTTCATTTGAGCCTCAGTTCAGCTAAATCTCTTGGGCAAGGGTCTGGGAACACCAGTAGTCATGCAAGACCTTCCACCTACCTTTGGAGCTTGCTCTGAGCTATGTTGCAGCACAGTGTACAGGATCTGCATGTTGTTGGGATTTCTTGCATTTGACAATTCATTGAAAATTACAAACTTAATTGTAGTGCCCAGGTTATCCCTGTGCGCATTCAGCAGCTCTCTACAAAGGAAGACCAGAAGTATCAGAGCTTCAGTTTTCATTGCAGCTATAACCAYTGTTCTAATTGTTCTGATTTCAGTTCAAAATATTGAACATACAAAAGTGAAGAGAGTAAGGCAGCATGTATGCCCAGCAGTGTCAAAGGACCACTGAAAGGTTTCCAGATGAATGAAAATAAATCAGATGTACTCAAAACATCTCAGGGCCAGAGCTGGGAAAGACTTTGCAGTAAAGGACCTAGGCCTTACCTAACACACAGCATGTAGTGGTTGAGAAGCACTTTTGGTTTGAGACGAATTTTGATCAGGTTGGAGATAACTTCCATGTCCTCTGAGCTATGGGTGTTGCAGTTCATGCAAACTGACATTAGCAAGTCCTGCGCTGGCTTGGTCAACTGCAGGGGAAAAACAGAAAGACTCTACAGTCACCTACTGTCACAGGTAGCTGGGCCGTATCCATGCGGCCCTCCTGGCAGAACTCCAGTCCAAGACCAGTCATGGCCCAACAGCTGCTATCTTTACCTTTGGATTTTGCAGCCACATCTCCAGCCTTTGCACAGCCATTTGTCGGACCTCTTTGTAGCCGCAGGTTGCRGTCAGCAGACGAAGCAGATTCCTGGAGACATTATCCATCGGCTGGCGGCGGTTGAGTTGGTCCCGCAGCATGTCTAGGACGTATTCCTCCACGCTCTCTGCAAGGTCCTCATACCTGGGCCATACAAATGACATTTTGTTCACTTCTGCACAAGCCAGCCAGGCCAYATTTCACTGTGTAGAGAGATCGGCATCCTTTCTTGTTTGCAATATGGTTACAAAAACCCTTCCTCCTCATACTTCTTGTTTCTAAAAGCCAATTGCATCTGATGCTCAACATCCTTCAGTGTCACAAAACAGCTAGTGCAGAGAAGGAGCTCCCAGCTGCTGCACTGTGACAGTGGTCTACTGACAGTGGAAGAGCACAGACAGATCTGCTTCATGGCTAGGTCAGGAGAAGAGATGGCACTGTACCTGGGCATGAGCTGGCCCTCCTGCTCTGGGCTCATTTTCTCCTCTGCAATCAGCAACTCGCTCTGGCTGTCTTCTTCCTCTGTCATGGAGGGATGCGGGCTACTCCCTGCAATAGACCAACATCCAGCACACTTCATAAGTCCGCTATTTTTCCTAAAGATCTCTCACTTCTACTCTGAAACCTTCAGCTTCTTTCAAGGATCCCTTCAGCGATACTGGAGGCTACAACCAGTCRCTTCTCATTGTATCACATACAGGCACAAAGCTTCGAATTCCTTTCACTGTATGCCTTGAAATATGTCCTCCTTGGTGGACATTGAGAAATTTCTCTTAGGAAAAAAAGCAATGCCAGGAACTCTTACACCTGGTCTATGTCACTTCATCCTGTAATAAATCACTCATCTGTTAATAAACTTGCAAAGCTCCATCCTCTCCCTACTGCTTTGTTCATATTTCCCAAACATCATCTTACCAGCACTAAGGTCCCCTCCGCTACGTCCCACTTCCCCATGCAACAACATGCTCTTAGGGGGCATCTTCGTGTTAAAGGCTGTTTGAATGTTATCCACAAATGTCTTGCAGTGAGGGCTATCCACCCAGATGCGTTCCCCAAGGGAATCCTCAATGTAAACCTATAGGAAAGGAAGCAGCAGAGAACATAAACCATGTTCAAGTCTGTTTTGTACAGGCTAATGACAAGAGTRTTCATGAGTTTGCTGAGTTTTTATTTGTTTGCTCTTAAAATACTGCCATGACGTAAGAAAAAAAAAGCATCTGCATTGCAAAGATTAGACACTAAGACCATGTAAGTGCAGGCAAGTCTCATAAGAGCAGGTTAACAAACATCCCAAGCTATGCTGGGCACTGAACTTATCTGGGAGCACAGTTGGTTTASTTCAGCAAAGATTTTACAACAGTTCCCACCTCCAACATAAAGAAGTTGGCCTGTTAAAAGCTCACTCATTTTAAATCAACAGGTTAAGTGTTCAGTCCCTACAGACAATCTAGAGAGTAAGACTACTCCAGTAAGTCTGGAGTATTGCTGTATCAGTAAACACTGTCAAGGGAACTTTTGAGAAAAGCAGAGATAAGGCAGCAAAARGTAAAAGAGGTCACAGCATTTCAATCATGAGTGCAGAATTTTCTTAAAAGAAAGAAAAAGACAGACAGACTCTGGTTATTTAATTCCTTCTCACCCATGCTTGGTGACAGGTCACTAGACACTCTTTTCTTGCAGTAGGAATAAACCCTCTGCTCTTATCCTGCACCCAGCACACAAACACATACACACTTCCCAGCCTTGGCCGGTTTCACCCAGTCTGCCCAMCACTGTCCCAATCCAGCAGAAGCACTCTTGGTTCAACAACCTTGACAAAGATCTCTGGCCAGTTCTCATCCTCCTCGTAAGCAGCCATGAGAAGGTTGCAGGCCAAGACAGACACCAGGCTATTCCCTTTGGCTTTGAAATTGATGGAGGCATCTCTTCGGAGTAGACTGCACAATGCCTGCAAGATCACACGTACGAAAGTCAGACCATCTACCAGAAAATTACACAGAAAAACATCAGAAGATACACAAATTACAGTAATTTCTGACACAAATAAGATATTTACAGACACATATAGGTTATGTTCTGCACTGAAAAAAAATCACAACTATACTTGCAGGCTGGCAAAAACCATACTGCTAGCAAGCCCAAGGGTCCTATGTGATGGCTCTCACCTCAATAACCCCTTCAGTTGCAAATATGTTGGGTTTGATTTTTGCCAGGTACATGAGGCTCAGGTACAGCGTAGTATCAGGTTTGGCTCTATTCATTTTGAGCTGCTTCACTGCTCCACACAGCACCCCCTCGATACGGTCRTCATTGCCTTCTGCCTCTGCTGCCTCAATTTCATCCAGCAGCACTGTCGGGACAACTGCAGTAGCCAATACATAGGCATTAGTTTCTACGTTTATGCAAAATGACTTCAGGCATTCTGGGGTGGGTTATCTGGAAAGCAAAGCATGCATTTGCTTGTCTTTACCTGTTCCAATGGCTCCCCCTCCCCCAACTAAAATGCTATTAAGAATTGTTTCATGCCTGACAATACGCCTTTTTTTAGTTGGTATCTGCTAGAATATCCTTCTGCAAATACATCCAACACCAGGAAACTGAGCAACAGTTGAGAAGACAAACATATGGGTACGCAGAGACTGCTAAAGATATATGGATATATGACCAAAATCTAAATTTCAAAGATTTTCTCAAAAAGATCTTTCAAAYGCTGCTGTTGGGCAGTCGTCAGACAAGCCGAGCACAACAACCTGATACAGATGGGAAAGGAACGAGAGRAGAGAGAATCGTGTCTTTGATCCTGTACGGAGTGGGGCAAGGGCCAGAGCTGCTGCAGGAAGGTGAATTCCAGCACAGGAGAATCACTGTGAAGTGCCCAGAAAGGCTGCAAAAGGCTGCACGTGCACTTGCCTGCTGTAAGCACCATCTGCTTTGCTAAAAATTCGTCACTCACTTGCCAGGAACAAAACAGGGAAAGCTTTGGAAAGCCTTAAGGCTGGCACATAAATGGCAACGTAAAGACTCAAAGAAGAGCTCTGTCTGAGGAAACGAGCCGTCGAGTTTGCGTCTTCTCTCAAGCCGCTGGCTGCCCTGTGAGCCCCCCGAGAAAACCCGGCCCGGCTCTCACCTTCGATGGGGATGACAGATGGCTCCTTGATGGAGGGCGAGATGGCTCGCTTCTCCGCCACGGCCGCCTCGGCCAGGCGTCCCAGGGCGCTCAGCGGCGGCGTGGAGGAGAGCTTGGGGCGCTTGGTGAGGCCCGTGAGCCCCGCGGCGCCCCCGAGGGCAGCGCCGCCCTCCCGCTTGCGCTCCGAGGGCAGCCCGGACGGGGCCGGCTTGAGCAAGGTGACGGCGGCCTTGGAGTCGCTGCTCTGCCCTTTGGAGCCCAGGGCGATGAAGTCCCCCGGCGGCGGGTGAGCTGCAAGGGGAAACCAGCCGTGACAGCGCCCCGCCGGCCCGGCCGCCCCTCCCGGCTCGCCGCCGCCGCGCAGCACTCACCGGACGGCTTGGGCACGGCGCTGGGCCGCCGCACGGCGGCCGCCTTCGGCCGGTTCATGGCGCCGCCGAGCACAGCCGCC
>NW_028185039.1:1843846-1858387 GCF_003343005.1 Rhea americana | reverse complement strand
CGCCCGTCCCCCTGCACGCCCCAGCCCCGAGGCCCTCGGCGGCCCCCCGTGCTCGCGTGGAAGCGTCGTGATGTGCCACAGTCCCCGGCGCTGCCTCCTCCGCGGTGGCAGCCCGGCCTCGAGGGCCGAAGCAAGGAGCGAGTGTCCCCTGGCGGGCAGCCCGGCGGGCGGGCGGCCCTTGGCGATGGCGCACGACGGGATGGAAGCATCTCCTCTCCCCCGACGCCCRGCGCTCACAGCCACCGGAGGGAGAAGCCCTGGCCGAGGCCGAGGCCGAGGCCGCTCACGGTGAGGACCTGCAGGGTGAGAAGAGAGGCCCATGAGCCATGGCCTCGGGAGGATGCGGACACAGCCTGGGATGAGCATCCTTTACCCTATCGAGCTTGACTGAGCTAATCCTGGTGCCTCTCACACCAGCTCCCCATCGCCACAGCTGGGAAAAGACCCAGGAGTCCCCAACCCTCCTCCATGCTGCCCATCCTTCTTCTAACCCCTGGTACAAGGGCTGGGAGAGAAGGGATGGAGACCCTAGACCATACCTGGTTGTCCAGGTAGGAGAAGGGCTTCTCCTGGCCATTCAGGATGACCTTGCTGGGGGGCTCCCGAACACCAAAGATGCTCAGTGTGTCGATGGTGACGTACGTGGCCTCTGCACTGGCGTGGAGGACAGTGGAGATGAAGATGTTCTGGAGTGGAGGTGAAGACGTCAGTGCGAGGCRGCCAGGTGCCCCTGGCAGACCCAGCCAGGGATCATCTCTGCCATGGGTATTGCAGTGGGACATCAGCCCCGCTGCCCTCCTAGCTGRGTCCTACCTGTGTGACGTTGAACACTAAGTAGGAGTAGCTGCCCCGCTCAAAGGTGTCCAGACTTTCACCATCATCCCAGAAGAGGTCACCCCAGGCAGTGGCACTCTGGGACAAGGCCACGATCAGGCGAAGGGGGTTCTCTCGGCTCGCCTCGCTGGTTATCCCGGGTTTCTGGGGTCCAAAGAAACAGGTGTTGTTACAGCAGGCAAGCACCCAAGAGAAGGAGGGGGAAGG
The DNA here is from genome assembly GCF_003343005.1 of Rhea americana. Taxonomy (NCBI): domain Eukaryota; kingdom Metazoa; phylum Chordata; class Aves; order Rheiformes; family Rheidae; genus Rhea; species Rhea americana. The sequence goes on along the minus strand of NW_028185039.1, from coordinate 1,857,346 downwards.
ACCACGTGATGGGACAGGGGAGTGGAGGCACTAGCTGGGACATCACATCCCTGATCTGGTCCCCACTGGGGGAAAGAAGACATCCTCTGTAGGGCACACACCTGCCCAGACACTGGGCAGCCAGGTTGGGCAAGACGGAGCCTCACCTGGGTGGGGAGGATGGCACCCTCCCGGACATGCAGGTTGAGGTGGTCCAGGGGAGCCGACATCTTCARCATCTCCCCGCTGCTGTTCACGGATGAGCCCTGGGCAGGCAACAGGAGACATGGGCATGAGGAGGGGCGAATGCATTTGGGACAGCTCAGGCATGGCTCAGGGGTTCCCAGCCCTGACACAAGCACCACATCTCGCTGAAAAGGTGCTCTAGCCCTTCTGCAGCCTCTGAGAGTGGCAGGTTCTTCCAACACCTCCTACCGCCCCTTTCCCCCATTCCCTTTTCCTCCGGATCTTGTCTGAGCTCAACCATTGCCATATCTCCCCAATCCCCCAGGCTCCCTGGGGCTTTCAATGCACAGCCTAAGACAGCTTCTTCCTTGCAGTGCTGGGACCAGCTAAAAGCTGGCTCAGCCCATGGTGCTCCTCACCGTGTAGAAGTCGTACCACACGCCTCGGGGGAAATAGCCCATGACTGAGTCTGCTCCGGGCTCCAGCACTGGTGTTACCAGCAGGCTCCGTCCCCACAGGAACTGCCTGTCCATCCCATATGTGGTCACATCCTGGGGGAACCTGCAGTGGGACAAGAACGCTACTTGGATCAGACACTTCTCCACCAGCAGCTGCAATCTGGACCTCCTCCAAACTGCTAGCCAAAGCCAGCTTCTCACCAGCTCTCAGTTGGAGGACATGTTCATGTCTGCAACTGCAACAGCCAAGGGCCTGGCTTGTGGGCCCCAGGACAGCCATGGGGTAGGGGCACAGACCCTCCCACTGGTTGGTGGAAGTGGCACCCATTGGCCCATGAAAGGGGGTGCCAATGGCTTAATAAGTCAAGAGCCAAACCATGGTCACAGGGGGCACCTGGGCTCCCACATGCCCTGGCTCTTACTCAAAGAACAGAGGCCTGGCGACAGTGTCTCCTTGTAGGTGGGCACGGTGGAAAAGCGTGTAGAGGAAGGGCAGCAAGGAGTAGCGKGTCAGCAGCACGTCCTTCATGGCTGTCCGTGCCGCAGGGCTGAACACCGTTGGGTCTTGGGCCTGTAGGAGATGTGGGGAGTTAACAGCCACCCCATTGCACCCTCCCCTTCCCATCCTGGGGCCGGACACGCTCCCCTCCACCTTCTCGTTCTGGGTGTTGTGATTCCGGGCAAAGGGGTAGAAGGCGCCAAGTTGCATCCAGCGGGTGCACAGCTCCTCCGAGGTGCTGCCAGAGAAGCCGCAGATGTCTGCCCCGACCAGTGGGATCCCAAAGAGGCTGAAACTCAGCACCCCTACAAGCATGCAGGCAGGGATGTTCAGCAGGGTTGAGGGAGTTTGGGGATCTCTCTGCCCCAGTCTCCCAGGTGGGGGACATCTCCGGATGTCAGGGTGTCTGCCCAGGATGAGCAGAAAGTCCTGGGCACTGTCGGGGTATCTCCAGAGGGGAAGGACAGTGCTGTGAGACTGTGCACTCACCTGGGATAGAGTAATACATGTCCTTCCACTGGCTCCGGTTGTCGCCCAGCCAGTGCCCTGAGTAGCGGCCCTGGCTGGGGAAGGTGGAGCGAGAGATAACGAGTGGGCGCTTCCCTCGGATCTGGACCAAGGCACTAGAAGACAAGGGGAAGACAAGGAGGTGAGAGCAGACTTCAGGGGCTTGCCTCACCCTTCAAAGGCTGGTGCACAGCTATGGCTCCCACCAACCCCACCACAGCCTTCTGACCCATCGCACAGGCTGGGAGCGGCCAGAACATCTCCCCTTTGGGTCAGGCACTCAAATCCAGCTGTTTTCAGATAGGCCTGSCTGTGATAGCCCCTGACCAGCAGGATCTGCCCTCGTTCCAGCCTCAGAGCTGGCAGGACAAGGGTATTCAAGCAGGGATGTGGGTACCTCGCTGTTGCCTTGGCTTCCATCAGCCCGTAGAGGTTGTGGAGGTTGTAGTGCACTGAAACGCTCTGTTTGGCTGAGGCGCACACTGTCTTTGCRGAGAGTGACTCTCCCAGCACAGCTGCCAGAGAGGGAGAGACACCCTTGACAAGGTGTCACACGTGGTGGGGGGACAGATATGACACCGACACGCACAGGCTCCCATGCTTGCTAGCCCTGGGCCAGGCCTCCACCTGCCACGGCTCCAAKCAGAGCACCAAGGGCTCACCACGGCACGGGGGCAATCCTCGCTGAGCTCCCACTGCCAGCGCTGGTCCTTTACCTCACCCTGACATTGCTGTGCGCAAGCACTGATTTAAGAGCTGAGAACCAGATGGGAGTGTGGAGGTGTCTCAGAAGGTGCACAGTGCCTGAATCCACCTGCACCCCACAGATTCCCCAAAATGCCAGACAGACAGGAAAATATGCTGGAGAAAAGAAATCTCCTATGAGACTGTGAGCATACAACACTTGTGTATGGATACCTGTCCACATAAGTGTGGATGGACATGTTCAGGGTGTAAAATACAGATGTGATGTCTCTTAAAAATAGTTGTTCCCTCATAGTGCTCAGCTCCTGGCAATTTCATGGCATGTGGTACCTATCAACACAGCCTTCATTTTATCTCTGTCCTTACCTGGCATGTACGGTGGGTTTTCAAGGTCTCCTGGGGGGCAGCCGTCTGCAGATCCATCCATGAAGTTGGATGGCTCATTCATGTCCTRAGAAAATTAAAGGTGCAGTTTCAGGTAGGAGGTTTTAGGATTTGCAGACACTGCTCAGTCCCCTCCAACCCTAAAGATGGCACAACCCAAATTCAACTTGATGTTGTATTTCCTGTCTGAACTACTGGGGATTGCAACCCATCTCACATTTAAAAGGCTAGAGGCATCATTGATCCATTCAAGGAGCAGCAAACAGCTGAGCTYCTCTTTGCCCAGGGCACATGCAAGTGAGTGTCCATCCAGTACCCACAATAAATCAAATTTCCAAACGCAACAAAGCTGGAGAAGCAGCATTGGAGGGACATATGATCCTCCAAGGACTGGTGAAAGAAACATGCACTGGCTGCGAGCTGCACACAGTGAGCTCCTAGCTGGAGGTAACCTAAGGAGGTGAGGAGGGACTTACGATCCAGAGGCCGTCGAAAGGCACCTGGGCATGGAAACGCTGCAAATTCTCCAGCCACCACTGATGGGTGTCCGGGTTGGAGAAGTCTGCGAATGCAGTGAAGCCAGGCCACACCTGCAGAAAGGCCAGGAAACAGCACGCTCAGCAGACAGACCTCTCATGGGTCACTGCTTTGGGGACAGAGCGCATGTGAGGAGGCCAGTCCAGCTGCAGGAAGAGCAGCCCTTGCTCCCCTGGCCCTACTACACATGCAGGGTTGTAAGTACGTTGAAGGATCAGGGAGCAAGACAAGCAGTAAAACAGCAGATCAGGGATGACTACTTCAAGTTCCTTATCCTACTGCGGTATCTGAGGATGTCACCATGCTCAGGTGCCCTCGGTGCCCCTCTGAGGCCATCTCCGTGCCACAAACGGATGAACGGAGGCACAAAAGTGAGCACACACTTTGGGGCACACAGGAAGCCTGTGGCTGAACAAGCCCAGCTCTCCTGGGCTGGTTCTTCAGTGCCTTCCACTTGCATAATCACTTACACAATCTAACCTGGTGCTGTGCTGGGAATCAGTGAAGAGCTGTGATTTCACTGTGCTTTGYCTCACTCCAGGAATTTTAGCTTCAGAGACAATTAACTTTCCCCAGTGTTYTTAGCCTCTGTTAAAAGTCATGAGACAGCAAGAGACAGCTGGAAAGAGCAAATAGCTTAGAAGATGGGGCAAACTGGAGAAGCATTGCTGCGAATTTGGAATAGTTAGGAGCAGATCCTGAGGCACTTGTCCATCACGGACAACCTCTCCTCACCCCAGAAACAGGAAGGGAGAGAAATCAGATGACCAGCCACAGTCAGCACCACAGGCTCTGATCTGTTAAGCTCATATGACTTCCACGGGTCCCTGCAGACTCCCACTGGGGCAGGAACAGACTCTGGAAGGTGGTAGAGAGGCCATGAGATGAAATACGCCCCCGAGCTAAGGAAAGCTGGGAGGGTTCAGGACAGAGCGAGGCTCTGGCAATTGGCCCAGCAAGGTCCCTCAACCACYTGGCTTTTCCTCTTGCATTAAGGAAGAAAACTTGGCACTAGTAATGCCAAACTCTGATAGGACTGGGCTTTCTCCCAGCTGTTCCTTACCAGAGATTTTCTTACCTGCCCTATTAGTGGCTGCCCTTGGGTGGTATTTATGAACAAGCCTCGTCTCAAGCCTTCATCAAAAGGCCAGTAGGAGCCGTGAGGGTTGGTGCTGCTGATACCGGGATCCTGAAAACAAAATAGAAGGAAAATGTCTTCCCTGACAGATCTTGGCCCCTTCCCCCAGCAATACCAATGTGATTCAGAGAAGATGAACAAATTAAGGTCAGCCGAGGCTCACACAAGGCTGCTGTTTTGACCAAGAGGAACAGAAACTTGCTTCAGCACTTCCAGGCATACTTTCTAAAGTGTCACTTCTGCAAGTACCGAGGACTCGTTACAGTGTTTTGGGGAGGGGGGGACAAATATAAGAAATCATGCACTTGTGCAAGAAATGTCAGGTGACAGCAATGCTTGAATAGAGCCGTTCAAACAGACCCAGGGAACMCAACTTTTCCTGCCTCGAGAACCCTTTTCCACCTCAAGACACCCCTGGTCTCTGCTCCACAAGCATGCAGAACCCACATCTCACTTACAAACACGGGAAATCCCAGCTGGGTCACAAGATCCCAACAGTTGCAGGGAAATAGAGACTCCTGAGTTGGAGTTAAGCAGCCCGACCCACAGTCCTGTTTGTCCGTCCTTGGGGAACTGGGACCCTGAGATTCTTTTATTCCTGAACCACACGTGAAGACAGCAGGATAACCTGGCTTGTGTCTCAAGTGGCCCATACCATTAGGGGGGTTTCCACTTGTACAGCTTAGGGACTCCTGCCAAGCACTGGCACGAGCACCAGGCTCAGCCACAGATAAAAATCCTTGGCCCCAGAACCAGCTAATACAGCRCAGATGCTATGCCGGCAGATGCCAGCTGGGCCCATGAGCAGTACTTATACCACTGTCATCGTCTGATTTGCAGCCTGATCACTCAGCCCGGCTCCGAAGTGAAAGACACCCCCTAACACACGGTAGGAGGGGGAGACTAACTGGAGTACCAAAATCATAACGTAGCGCTGGCCGTGTTTGTGGAGGTCTTCCACCAGCAAGGGGAGGGAGGCAAACTTCTCGGGATCAAAGGTGAAGTCCCGGTATCCGTCCATATAATCAATGTCGTTCCACTGCGCATCCTGCAGGAAAGAGAGGCTCAGCAACACACGTGCAGAGCCCCAGCTTTCCTGCAGTGTGCCTTGATTTTACCTGTGGGATCTGGTAATTCCTCATGGCTTTCACAGTCTGCCAGGTTTCATTGCTTGATCCATACCCCCAGCGGCAGAGCTGGAAACCTAGTCCCCAGAGGGGTGGCATGGCCGGGAAACCTGGAGCAAGACAGATGTACCCAAGGGAGGCCAAGAGCAGTGTTGTGAAGGGATAGGAAAGGAAGAGGAAGAGTGAAAGAGAGGGCAGCCGTTTACATCTGAGCTCCTGGGTTGGTTTGGGAGGAGATGGGGTGAAGGTGGCAAGGCAGAGGTGATATAGGGCTGGGATGGGGATAAGGATGGTCACTTACCTATCACTTGCTGGTACTGCTGAATAACCATGTTGGGATCAGGCCCCAGGAAGATGTAAAAATCCAGAACTCCCCCAATGGTCCTCCAGGTTAGGGCTGGGGCAGGCTGCAGAGCCACCTCTTCAAAGGAGGAAAAAAAAAAGACAGTGAGACCCAGGGGAGCAACAGCACCAATGGGAGACCTGAGGCACAGGCTGGGATCAGACAGTGTCTCAGGTAAAGTCAATCTTTGACAGGAAACAAGGAGAAAACCTTGTCTTGRATTCTTCAGATGCTGAATGGGTGCATGGAGGCTTCAAATATTGCAACCTGTGGATACCTCTGGTTTATACAGTTAGAAAATTCTCTATTTTAAAAATCTGTTCTATATATTGAAAGCTGTACCATTTTCCCAACTTCCACTTAAAGGCCACATTTGTGCACTGCTTTTCTTCACATCCTCCCCCAAATCCCTTCCTAAGTGCAGACTAAATTGAGAGCTACTTGTATGAGAGAGCATATGGGACCAAGAGCTTTCCCGGAAAAGGCTTTTTGCATGAATGAGTCCTCAAACCTCCGCTAGAGCTGATGCCTTTTCACAAGRCTCTCCTGAGGACTCATCCTTGGGAGCATCACAGCAATAAAACGTAGTGCAGCTGGAGCTGAGCACCCTGGTGTGAGCAGACTCRCAGCCGTGCGGACCCAGATGGCTTTACGCAGCGGCTGCTGGGAGGAACGTGACAGCACTGGTGCCCTCCCCGATACGGCAGGACCCTAATGGAGTGCAGTCCTGCCGCGTTACCCGCAGGAGGACGCACATGCAGCTGGATCCCACCTGGCAGTGCCAGGCCCCTGCTTTGCAGCGGCACATTGCACAGGCCACAGCTGGCATTGGCAGGGCACAGCAGGCTTTTGAGGCTGCTATCCCTGCCTGCACCAGGGTCAAGGCACGCCATCAAGCTTTGAGGCAAGGCCCCTTCAGGAGGGCAGGGAATAGGCAGAGACCAGCACACAAGGGGCTTGCTTTTCCGACAGCAATTCGGCAGCTGGGCATGTGGTTAAACTGCTCGGCAGTTGCTAAAGAGCCTCACTTTAGCCAGGAAACAGATGGCTAAGCTCAATAACGGAGCCATGAAACCACATCTTTCCCTTTTATGGCTTCCTCTTGCCCCAAGTTCCTGAACCACCCRCTCAGGTCAGCCCCTCATCCGGCCAGGCCATGCTCCGTGACCCACCAAGGCCCTTCTCCAGGGACAAGGCAAGGCAAGATCAGTGACTGAGGAGCCCRAAACACCTACCCATTGCATTGCTGTTGAGGAGGAAAACACCATGAGCATCTCCACCCTGCTCCATCACCAGGTAGAAAGGATGCGCTCCATAGAGGTTGAACGATTCCTGCAAACGAGAGTTGCCTGGCTGAGGGAGCAGCTCCCCRGCCATAATGCCTGCAGGCTGCATCRGACCCTCCTGCCTGGACAGTCCGTGCTCAGGGTCTGCTGCCRAGCTGTGTTGGACATGAGGAAAAACTCCTGCCCAAAAGCAGCTTCACTGCAACCTGTTGCATGAATGTCAGGATGGAGCAGAAGGTGCTTGGGGCCTTCAGGGCCCTGAGCATTTTGCAATTGCTCTGAAATCCTCTCCTGGTATGCATCTCCCTGCCAGCCYTGTGGCAGCTCAGCGTCCTCCCTGGGATGCTGGTTCTGCCAGGGCAGCCGTGACAGGCCTGGGGAATCATGCAGGATCCACACACTACAGCTTTGAGCCCTTTGCCATGGCCCGCAGTGGCACAGGACGAGCTGCCRTGCTGGCCCCGGACTTCCCCAGTGCCACCGCCAAGCCCCGGGGCCATTTTCCCAGGACTTGTCCCATGGCTGGGTAGTTCCAGCCCCATCCTTGCCCCATGCTTGCGGAGGAGGAGGAAAGGGTACCGTGGGAGAGACATCCCGGGCCCACAGCGTCAAGGTGCTCCAGTCAAGGCTGTGCAGGAGGCTGCTGCGATGCTCCCCCAGCCCATAGARGAACGGCGATGGGAGAGCGGTAGAAATCTGGAGAAACTGGTCGGCAAAGATCAAGGGAGCCACGGTGGTGTTGAGCCTGGCAGTAGTGACACAGGGGAAAAGAGGGTGAAGAGAGGACATTGGGCTGATGTTAGTCCATTTGTCTATCATCAATTTATCCATTCCCTCCAGGAGTGCCTCAAGGGCCAGCAAAAGCAGTGTATTTCCCACTGGCATCGTCGGCCTGGTTGAGGAGGCAGGTGGGGAGCAGATGGGTGCTTGGATCTGGCTCAGTGCAAAGCATGGCCTGACCGTAAAAGCCAGCCTGACAGCACGGCCTCTCCGTGGTCACCAGAAGTTTCCACCAAGGTTATTGTTAACCATCAAAGCAATACAGCGGTGAAGCTTCTCAGCCTGTTGCTGCTGATAAACGGCTTCCAAGTAAAGGACAGACCACAGGCCGTAGCAAACTGAGGGCAAGAAGAGCAGGAAGGCAGCGTGATAGCATGAGGCTGCCAAAACATCCCATCCATAGACAGAGAGGCCTGCTAGAGCTGGCCAAAGACGTTGCATGGACAAAGCTACAGAAGTGACCAGAGCAGTGCAGCCAGGCTAAACGTGGCCCCTTTCCCCCAAAGGCCCAGAGCCCAGCGCTTGCTGGAGTTTTGCCAAAAAGAAGCAAAGCTGCAGCCCTCGGGCGGCCCTTTCCCCAGAGCCACGGGTCCCTCATYGGTGACCGCTGCGGGGACCTGCACSCCGCGGCTCTGCCTTAGTGCACACGTGGTGTTTGGGAGCTGCACGGTCCCGGGCACTGTGCTGGTGCTGGTCTCTGTGGCACAGACAGTGATGAAGACTGACTATTGCCCGGAGAGGTTTCCCCACGCCAGGCTAAGGAAAGCACGCGGGAGTCTATCTGGGGAGGAAAGAGGGTCCCCCGAGATGTTCCCAGTGCAAAGGAGGGTCCTTACAGCACCGTGCCTGTCGCCCTGCGCCGCAGCAGCACCCCGAAGGGGTCCCGGGAGAACTCCACGCTGTAGATGGGGTTTTCTGCTTTCTTCATCGCCTGGGGAACCTCGAGGGGAACCTCGTACCGAGGGTTGGCAGCATCGGTTATCTGCAAAAGGGAGAAAACATGCTTCAAAGACCAGCAAAGCAGGCGGGCAGAGGGTTGAAGACAGCAACCAAGCCACATACGGCAGGAGCAAAGCTGCTGCCAGCCGCGGCCCGAGCAGAGGACAATCACCAGCGTCATGGGACAGGAGGACAAGGAGCCTGGCCGAGGGAGGGTGACAGCAACAGCGAGCCGGGGGCAGCTCACCTTGAGGCGCAGCCGCGTGTCCGTCTCGAACTGCACGTCCAGGCGCAGCGTCTCGACGTCCCGGGGGTAGTAGGCCTTCTCCCTCCGGGCCAGCAGGCCCACCATGCCCAGCRCGGTCTGGTTGAGGCTCTGCAGCGTGTAGGTGGGGAAGTCGTGGGGGTAGAAGCACCAGGGCACCCCGCGCTTGCCGCCCGCCGGTGAGGGGCTCTCGATGAAGCAGCAGCCCCGGCTCTCGCAGAGCTCCTGGGTCACCACCACGCGCCTCTCCGGGTAGCAGTCAAAGCGGTGGCTCTCGGGCACCAGGAGGCATTTCGGGGGCGGCGCGGGCACGTGCCAGCCCCGGGACACCTGCCGCAGCACCCACACGGTGACAGCGCTCAGCAGCACGGCCGCCACCAGCAGCCCGCTGCCCACCCACCACGGGGCCAGCTTCCCGCGGCAGGCGGCTTTTGGGGCGGCCCCCTCCTCCTCCGCCCTGCACCCCGCCGGCTGCGGGACGGCCGTCGTCAGCTTCTGGTACGACTTCATCTTCCTGGCGCTACAGCGAGGGGAAGATGGAGGCACGAATGAAGGGACCCACGAGGGGTGAGAGCATCCCTGCCTCGGCCCGCTGCCGTCGTAGCGCCCGGCCCCGCGTTCGCAGCCGCGACTCGCGCTGCAAACTCTTGACATTGAAGATGGATTTGCCAGGACCCGCTGCTTGGTATTTGCCTATGCTAGGACTCTGGAGATGCTGCCACGCGACTCCCCTGCAGCACCGAGGAGGCAGAGCGCCAGCAGATTGAAGCCTGCCCACCACAATGGGGGTGGCAGAGCACCCCCCTCAAGCTGTTTTTGGCCAGATCTGAATTTATGGGCTGCAGAGCTTCCAGAAGGTGCAAGCAAAACCGAACGCCCTTCTGCTTGCCACAGCAGCGCTGCCGCTCCAGGAGCCGCGGCACGGCTGCCGAGGTGCTGAGCATCCTCCGCTCTCACTCAAACCCTGAGGTTTTAGCCCCGGGGAGGGCTGGGTGGTGGGATTGCAAGGAACCTGCCATTAGTCTCTGCCTCCCACTGCTAAAATACGATTTTAGAAAGCTCTCKGGCAAAAATCCTCCTGACTCCTGTAAGCCAAGCAGCTCCCCCCTCCCCCCCGTGCGGACTGCAAGGAGCAACCTCTAGCACCTTAGATAACAGACACAACTTTCTTTCCTCCGCCTCCTGCTGAACCTACTGACACTCAGACCCATCTCGCCCCCAGCCCGCACGCTGCAAAAGCACGGCAGAACGGCTCTCCTCGCAAAGCGGCTTTCAGCGGCAGCCAACACCCCCGCTGGCTCCCGCACCAAAACGGCTCGGCCTGCTCGGGCCGGGCCGTGAAATGACCCCCTAAGCGGCAGCCCTCGCCCCGCGCACAGAAAGAGCCTTATGCAATCGGTGCGTTTTCCCGGAGCCGCTACGGCCCCGGGGTAGGAGCGCCAACCTGCCGCTGCACGCATGCATGCACACACGCATGCACACACGCATGCACACACGCATGCACACACGCATGCACACACGCATGCACACGCACACGCGGGGCCGCCGGGCGAGCGCCGTCCCCCCCCAGGCGTGCAAGCACCCGCGGGCGCCGCCGGCCCGGGCCCTCCCCGCCGCGGGCCGCTCGGGAGCCGGCCGCCAGCCTTGCCCCCCACCTCCCCGCCACAGGCGGGCCGCGGAGGGGGGGGAGCGGGGGGCAGCCGGCCCGGCCCGGCCCGGCCCGGCCCCGCGCCGGGCGCTTACACACACGTGTCTCCTCTTGACATTGGGGCGGCGGCGGCGGCGCTCCCAGGCTGCGGCCGCTCCGCCGTAAAAACCCTACAAGGCGCCCAGCGCCTACCGCTCCTCTCTAGTAGCAGCGCCACCACACCCGCCTCTCCCGGGCCGCGTCTGCCTGTTTTCCCTGTTTTGCTCAACTCCACTTTTTTATTTTTCTCCCCCATCTATCTACATATATATATATATATTTATATGATCAGTGCTGTTATAAAGCCCTGTGGTGCAGAATGGAGGGGATGTCAATGAATTTTTAGGAGATTTTCCACCATCTGGGTGTACCGGGCGCCTCGAAACACCACATATTAATGCTTCTATCTCCCTTTTCATAGTTGCAGCCCCTTATCCAAAGCTGTGAGCGGAAGAGAAGCTGGGTTTCTGAATCCTGCACTGGTGTCTTTGTGGAACCGTGCTGCGTCATGTGTTGTGGGTGTGGAGCGGGTGGGCCAGACCCCCAAACTCTGGATCAACGCTTCCTTAAGCAGGAGCTTACTCACGTCCAGGTTTCCACCAGAGCTCTTTTTCCCAGGCACTCCTGTTCACCTGTTTAAATAAATCCATATAAGTGCACGTTCCCTGCCCAGGATTTCCTGCTCTCAGGGGAGTGAGAGCTTCTCTTTGTTTACTGTCAAAGGCCACCAGAGTCTAAAGTTCAGCAGTAAAAGATAACAGACCTTTGGAGCAGAGTTTCTTTCTCCAGGGGATGAAAACAAAAAGGGGGAGCTGTTGTGAACAGGTTAGTTCACACAGAAATAGAATTTCAGGCTAACCCCACCACCAAGCCATATGTGACAGGTCCAAAACTGCCCTTGCAAAGCCAGAGGAAAATTCCCCGTGCTGGACCGTGGCTGCGTGAGGGGGCAGTGGAGAGGGGTGGTGGGACCYAGCATCKCGAGGAGGAGCCGTGGGCGCTGCAGGAATGCTCCAGTGGCTCCAGGGCACCCTTGGGGCCTCCCATCCCASGATGGCTCACTGAGCCACCAGATAYCAGCCGTGCTGGAGCTGAACCTCMAATGCACCWRCAGGGACCACAGGGATGGTGGAAACCCRCCCCGACCCCCGAGCCTCGCTGCRTAGCCCATCCCAGGGCCTAGGGCAGCTGTTTAAGCAGAATCTGCAAATTTTGGAGATGTGAATGCCAACAGSACTGCAGTCGCACCGCGYGGCAGCTTCACGTCTGTAACCTGGGAGCTTTCACCAACGTAATTAGCTCGGTTCCAAATACCGGGTTTCTTAATGACGGCGAGGTGTGCTTCCCCAGATCCCTGCTCCAGCAAGGGGCCGGGCAGGCACGGCAGGGCTTRCTGCCGCCACGCGAACGCGGCCGGCCGCGCCAGCAGCCGCAGGCACGGGGGTGCAGAGCCTCCACATGGAAGGGAGACGGAGACAAAAGGGCTCGGCGCGACCCGGCACCCCTTCAGCCGCGCGGCAAGGGCTGAAGCAGCTGGTTACACCAGCTTTGCACCCGCCGGAGATTTGCCTGTTCCTGAGGGAACCCCAGCAGCAACCTTGTGGGCAGCCACCCTGYGCCTTGCAGCTCCCGTTGAGCAAAGGGAGCCGCGCGGCAGGGATCTCACTCCCGGTACTGACACCCCTGGTACTGAAGCAGGGATTGCTTCAAAGGAGGTGTTTGGCTCTTGGGCTGCAAAACATAAAGAGTGCTGGGCCTGGGCAGACGCGTACGCTCTAATATGGTCATGAACTCCGCTGCAAGAAAAGGCAAAGTCTGGTTTTGATASAGGCAGTTCTTTGTGTGTTTTGGTCAAAAGACTGTGTTACTTCAGTCGAGTACATCTTCTTCATCATTCCTGGATGCTACTAGTATCTCAAACACCAACTGTGCCATCAAAATTATGGCAATTATAGCCATCCTCAAAATCGTATTTGCAAACAGCAAATATTTGGAGCATCTCGACTCCTGCCTCAGCATATGGGAGGCTCTGGGACCCRGGCACTGCCCTGGGTGAAAGCTGCTTGTGTAGCTCAAGAGACAGCAGAAGATCTTGCCAACAACGACCACACTTGTAATCAAAACAGGGAACCAAAATAGCCTGCAATTATCATAGAGAACCTCATGATTTCTAAGACTCGTTCCCTGACTTGAAAAAAGTGTGGGGCTTGGAAAAGGGGGAAAGTATCACGACCTCTGCCACCTGACTCGGCCCACGTGGCCACCAAGGCACATCGCAGCCACAAACCTACCACTCCGCGACGTGCAAAATCTCACGGCCTCCCCTCCCAGCCTTGCGTCTTGTCCACCCCTAACCAGGGCTGCTCTCAACAGGCGGGACTGAAAGGTTCGGGAGAGGGGGGCAGGCCTCCTCTTCCCTCAGCGAGCTCATGGATATCAGCGCGACGGGAACCGCGCCCGCTGCTTTTGGAGGCCACAGCATTGCGCTGTGTGGGGGGGGGGCACGAAACAGAAGCGGGCCCGCAGAGCGCGGGCTGCGGGCTCCGCGGCGCGGCCGGAGCGCGGTGCTCGGCGCGGTGCTCGGCGCTGCGCACGGGCTGGGAGACGAGCCGGGGCGGCCACGTGACGCGGCAGCGCCCCGCCCCTCCCGCGCCCTTCCCCATGAATGAACCGCGTGGGC
>NW_028185039.1:1811357-1843036 GCF_003343005.1 Rhea americana | reverse complement strand
GCCGCGGGCGTTTGGGCGCGCGGAAGCGCGGAGCGTTGCTCAATCGCCCTCTCCCACGTGGCCGCTCGCGGCGCTGCCCACGGGACCCCCCCGGTCCTCGCATGGCGCTGGGGCGGGGGGCGCATCGCCGCCCGCGCCGGCCCCGCGCTCGCAGTCCTCTGGCTAAAACTCGCCAGAAGTTGCCGGCCGCGCCGCGCCGCGCCGGGAGGCGATGCTGGGTTTGCGTGTCAGCGATGCAGCGGTGCTTCTGCCGACGATCGGCGTGCAGCCTGCGCCGGGCTCTGAGCGGTCCTTAAAATACATTTGAGGAAACCTGTTGTGACGCTGTGCGCCTGGGGTGCTAAAAATAGCTGCTTTTGTAGTACTGACGGAGCCTCGGGAACTACGGAGAAGTCGGTGTCGGTCCGAAGACGGTTCTAGCGTGTGGGAACAGCGTGCACGGTAACGAGGTGTGGCTGTTCGCGTTAGCTGGCAGCTTTCCGGCTCTCAGCCCCTGCGCGCGTCTGGGCGCCCAGAAGCGGTTATCGAGCGCGACCAGCAGCGCGCGGTGCTGCGGTGGGAAACGCAGGCTCCGCTGCTTACTCCCGTCCCTGGTAGACGGGCAGAGGGCGAGGGCCCTGCCGGGGAGGGAGCGCTTATCTCCCAGCAGCACAACTTCTCCGCGGACTCGGAGAGGAGCAGGAGCGCGGTGGCCCTCTGGCTGGTCTCGAGCCTCTGCTGAGGGCTCTCTTTGGGGGGGGGGGGGGGGGGGGAGAAGGGTAATCTCCAGCCGGCCGGAGACCACGCCTGCGGGAGGAAAGGGGACCGTGACATTCTCCGAATCGGCTCTGCTGGCACCGCAGCCACGTGACTGTCTGGTGGATACAGATCAGTTTGGATTTTTAGTCAGAAACGGGGGTGGGGAAACCCTATTCCGAACTCCTTTCAAAGACAAGGAAGAAGGTGGCATAAGCTAGAGAGATGTCCAGGCCGCAAGGGAGGGGAACTGAGATCTCTGAACTCTAAAAGTGTTTTACAGTCGGTTTGAAACAGACCTTCCTTCTCCTCCTGCTCCTGCCAAGGCTGCTGCGAGTCTGCTCCCCTCCCTCGTGTGCTGCCCTGTGGAGGAGGGGATCCATTTTACCGGTTCTGCTGAAAGCAGGCCATGAGATCTCAAATTAGGACCAAACCCCCTTTGGGCAAAGTTATGTTACAGAAAATGGAAAGGCCTCTGTTTTCATTTTCACCTGGCCATCCCCTTCTTTTCTAGCTTGGTCCTAAAGCCACACTGGGGCTGGAAAGACAGGCAGAGCTGTTAGGAAGAAAACGCTCCTATCTACAAGGTGGAAAGTCGTGTGTTGTGTTTTGAGTCCCTGGGAGTCTCGTTTGTAGAGGAGCATAACCCAGCACCCCAGCCCAGCCAGTGCGTTCCAGTGTGGTACTGTCATGGCTTAGTAGCAAATTAAGTTACCTTGTTATTTTCGCACTGATGAAACCGTGCTTGTTGGTCTGCTCTTTCTCTCTCCTTCCGTGTACACACTGTAATGCAGAGCAACCTTCCTCGTGCAGTCACTTCCTAAACGTGATGGACACTATTGTTGTCCAATAGCAGTGCGCAGCAGTGGCAGGCTGAGCGGCACGAGAATTAACTCTCGTTGTACCTGAAAGATGTGCTGGACGATGACGATTTGGAAGATGYTATTCACGAGGCGATTGCTGCGAGGTTGGGACACGTGGTGACTTTCGTTAGCAGGACATCCTCCCAGTCTTTGCAGGCTCTCAACTTGTCAAGGCTTTGCACTTGAGCCTTACTGTGTTAAATGTTCTTGGCTATATTAGGGCGGGCTCATACCCTGCTTTGAAAGYATTTCTAAGCCAGAGACAGACACTCGCTAGCTTTTTTTGCTTGCCTGTCAAGGACAGCGTGCTTTGTCGTGTTTTATCTCATTTCTGTGCTCTTTCCCATCTTGGCAATCTGTTGCAGCAAGGAGTTTAGAATGACTGTGTGCCTTCTGAAAGAATAAAAATACACATCAGCTTGATGCACTCTTATTTCCATCAACATTGAAAAATGATTAATGGTGTGGAATGCGCTGCAGAATTTGGTATTGAAAGTCTCTAGCTGTGTTCGATGTTTGGGAACCGAAGAAAGGACAGCTGGGAGTGCAGGCCCCCACGGCAGTTAGGGTTTGTGGGATAAGCTCGCTCGCTGATCATTCTTGTAAACATCCAGCTGTGAAATACTTGAGCAGCGCTAGCACTTTCAATTATCAGGAAGTTTCAGGCTCAGCACCCTGTTGAGATGAGCAGGCAATTTCCACTTCTGTCTGAGCTATTGTTTCAGGCTGTCTTCAAACTCGGGCAAAGAGTCTTCCAAGCATGAAGCAAGCACAAAGCAATGCAGCACTGGGTGACTGTAAAGACTAGAACGGGGAGTGGGGGGGAAGAGGGAGGTGGTAATGAAAGCAATTACCCTGCTGCTAAGCTCTGAAGTGGAGGGACAGATTGCATAGCAAATCCCACTGCTTTGCAATATTACAGGACCCTGAATAGCAGTGTTGTTGTGTTCCGTTAGTAGCAATCAGGGAAGATATCTGACTTAACGGCTGGCACGTGGGATCAGGACCGGTGAAGTCGGGAATCCTGATCTGAGCTCTGTCCCTAGATCTGACAGTTACTGGTGGCTCTGTCACTCAGCTTCCCTTTTTGAGGGAGAACACATCTCTAGGCTAGTGATGCTGAGACCTAAATCTGATGTAGTTCTGTCACGGTGTTTTATAAGTGCATAATGGAAAGAAGTGCTGTATGCTGTGCCTGAGCTATCTGTCTTTAGCGTACCTTTTTCCTGCAGCCACCTCTTCCCCAGAAGTCCAGGGTTTCTGATGTGACACACAAGTGTGGCCTCCCGTATCCTCTGCTCTCTAACCACAGGCTCTCTGCAGCATCTGACTAGGTTGTTTACCAAACCACTGAGGACTGTCTGATCTCTGTCCAGGCTTCCCCAGAGAGCGCCTCAGAGAGCTGTGTCCTGGCACCTCTCAAATTTGGTCTGAAGGTTCCTGAGTCTGTGCTTTGCTGCTGGATGCTGGTTCCGATCCATAAGGGAAATGGAAAGCTGGCCAGCTGGGCGAGGGCTGTGTGTAGCTCCTCTAGAACAGTAAACAGTGACTCACCCCCTCCTCTGTGTCTTCTCTCTGTTCCTGTCAAATATATTGCCTTGCATATGCCTCTACTCTGATTCACACCATCAGCCTGTCCCTCCCCTCTCTTATTATAAATTACAAATGAATGACAAGCATCAGTCTGTCTTTCAGGATGTGTGAAGATTGTTAGAGCAGGAAAATGGTCTTTGAATGATGGGGGAGGGCTGGTGCTCTGCATACCATGCTGCAATATGTTGGAAATCCGTGTCATGCCTCCGAGGGACAGAGGCACAGAGATCAACATWTAAGCATCTGTAGTTCCCTTCACCTGTCAGATCTGATGTTATCCTTGGTAAGCATATTCATTTGGCTACTGTTCAGGAGTTGGGAATAACTTGTGGATAAACTAGAAATTTAGGCAACTTGCTAAAACAGCTGCTGGGGAATTGTATACTGCATTTTGGAATATCTGAGTAGAGTATTCCCTGCTTAAACAGTTTTGCTGAATTAAGACTCGATGGCTGAGATGCTCTCACTGCTTAAACTGAATGTTGTGTTTTTACCCTTTAGAAGTCGTTGCTGGCCTGGCTCAAGGTGAGAGTTGCATGTTTTCAGTTTGCTGTAGCTGTCTGAGGATGGAAGCTCGATACTGTTAGGGCTGTCTGCCAGATACTTATGTTCTGGCCAGGCTTGTCTTCGATACAGAATGGATTTTAAAATGTGAGTTCATTGACGGTTATTGGGTGTTAGCAATGACTTTATAGTAATTTGTTAACATGTAATGTGTTCTGAGAGCCCTGTAACGTAGAAATTCGTCCAGGCGTGTTTTCTTGGTTGCAAATTTTACATAGAAACCTCTATCCTACCTCAGAGCRCTGGCCAGGTTTTCTCTGGTATTCCCTTTCAAAGCAAAGGAATTGGAGATGGCTAGATGGACCCAGTGGAGAACAAGAGGTCAGCCTGAGAACACCAGGTTTTTGAGAAGATGCTGTGAGTGACTTAAGAGTTGCCTCAGAGAGGATGAGGGCGTTGGCAAGGCTATCAGTGGATAACTTTATTGTAGAATTACAAGGGCTCTTTGTGTAACCTACAGTCAAAACATTTGCTTTAAGTACAAGCAAGGAGCCGAACTGTGAAAGCCTTTGCCCCTTACCGTTGGTATGTTACTACTCACTGTTTTATTTATGTAGCATCCTAAGTGTGTCATACTGCTTACAGAATAAAGATGTAATGCAGTCCTTGTTCCAAAAAGCTTAGCTCCTAATTTTAGACATGATGCAGCAAATGCAATTAAGAAAAGAAGGGCAGAAATAGGGTAAAGACTAAAAGGGTTCTAGTAATCAAATCAGAGTTGGAGTCTCAGAAAACCCTTGTGCAGCATGTTTAGGGGACACCACTGAATACGACAAGTTTGCGGTAGTTTTACTAYTTTACTGTGGGGTTTTGCCTCCTATCTGTAAGAAGTGCCGCACCARTTATATTTACTTCTAGTTGTTAGCTGAGTAGTCCTATATAGTACTGACAGAAAGGATTGTACAGATGGGAGGTGGAGTCAGATTTTAAGTAATACGCCCAAGGCYGCAGTCAATGAGGTTTGCAAGTGGTGGTGTATCGGTTTCGAGTTGAGCTCAGACCACACCTGTGGGTTCACCTGGTACAGCAGTAAGCCTCACTCTGGCATTCATGTTGTAGTGAAGAACTTGAGTCTATTTGAGCATTTCTATTTATACTACCAAATTTTGACCTTAAGAATAGGGGTGGCCCCCATCCCGCTCGCTTTGAAGGTGGCCAGGCGTTGTAATTCCCGATGGTGGCTTGAATTCCTTCCTCCTGTCCGAGCCAGGAAGGGCTCTGGCGTCTCGCCCCGATGAAATAGCATCGATCTCATTTTAGAGGGAAGCCAGCCTGTGCTTCCGTACACGAGGGAAGCCATACGTAAAGCACAAGACCCCAGTTAATTCAGGTACCAACTGTGCGCTCGTACCAAACGTGGAGGAGTCTGTGTTGTCCGCAGAGGAATGTGCAGTGTAAGGAGATGTTGCTTTGGCGACACAGAGCAACAGGTGACCAGAAGTGGATTCATCACGTGGAGTCGGAGCAGCTTATTAACGCCGTAGCGGCGTTGCTTTGGGTGGCAGGCGAGCCCAGACAGTGACCCCCACCGGAGGGAATCTCAACCCTCGGCACTTGTTTTCCACAATATTTTACGTTTCTTTCCACCTCTGCGCAGCCAAGCGGCCTGTTCAGTTTTTCCATCGGCTGGTGTAGAAAGTGCTTTGAAGACACGTTGGGTGAGGATCAAAAGGCTTTTTGTGTAATCGGTGGGTGTGACTGGTCTGTCCTCGGCCTCCCCCTCCTTTTTGACTTTCCTTTTCCGGTTTAACTGTGCAAAGTGCCGCCGGAGGGACTGTAGTGTGCCCCTTTCCTTGTAGGGATGGGGGCGGCGAGGGAGGGGGGCATGCCGAGGGAAGGAAGAGTTTCTGATGCTGTGGGAATGTGAGCTCTCAAACTCTGTAAACAGCTGGTGACTCACTGCATAACTATGGCACCAACTGCCTGCGAGGCCCGCGGCTCCGTGCGCGTGGAGGGAGGGGGCTGCAGGCCGTTTCCTTTACGCACTGGCAGCGTTCTGCTCTCCTTAACTCGCTGGGACCGTTTGGCCAAGACGAGGAGCTTTTCCTTCCTCCTTCGTGCTAGCGCGTGTGTGTGTGCCTCTGGCCTGGAGGTAGGGGCGGGCGGTGAACGTGGAGCGTGCAGGGGAAGCGATGGAGAGGAGGACAGCGAAAGGGCAGCGCTGAGATCTGAAAAGGCGCCTCCGCGTTTGCACGCTCGCGGGAGAGTGTTGCTGCCTGCCGTCGACTCCCGTGCGAAATAACGCAGTTTTGCGGCAGCCAGAGGTCAGACGCGGCCTCTTCCCTCGGTGACTGAGAACGCTTTCGTGGGCAGGTGGGGGCTGCGCTAACAGCGAGGGACTGCGTTTTGCTAAGGGTGCTCTCCTTGCCTCTGCCGAGCCTGCTTCTGCTGCCGTGGTGCAGGCAAGGGCTGCTTGCTGGAAGTGCGCCCAGGGTGGGGTCTGGTACCGGAGGAGGGGAGAGAAGGATTCTGCGTGATGCTCTGGAAAACGCAGCGCACACCAGTTGCTGTGAGTGGTCCATTCATCACAAAGCATCTTGGCTTGTGTGCTGTGCGGCTGTCCTTGTCCCTCCTCCAGCAGACATGGAAAGCTGTGCTGTCTCAGACTTAAAAATAGAGGAGGCGCCTAAATACACACCCTAATATCTAGGATAGTATCTTGTAGCTTTGCGTTTACGGGATTTGGGTTTTGTTCTCTTTGTTTTATCGTGATTTTTCTGCAAGTCATATGACAAAGAGGTGTCTTGACTGGTAAAATTCAAGTGAGAGCAGYGCAAGCTGAGCCAGCACCTTTATCCACATGGCTCCCTATTGTTCCCCTATCCCACCTTTGTCCCCCCCAAGTCCCTCCACCCCTTGTTTGCAGATATGAATGAGTTTGTTTACTCTCTGACGACCTCGTGATGTCTTTGCACAGACATGACCTGAAGTCATTATTGCTTTTGGGCTTCTCTGTTTCCATGGTGACTGTCTCAAGGTTGGCTACTTTCCCAAGGTCACCATGGCAACTATCAGAAGGGAATCATGCTTGGGATGCTTTGGCTGGATTTTTCATGAATGATTAGAATGTGTGACACGATGCAGACGTGGGAATGGGGAGGGTTTGGGGTGGGGTGGGGGGAGAGGACTCCCGGCAGACAGGCTGCGCGCTCTGCGGTGCCACTGGGTGCGCAGCCCTTGAAGCCGCCACGGCTGTGCGTCGGGCGCACCTTCTCGGTGGGGGAGCCGGTGCCTTGCGCCCTCTCTGCAGGGGTAGCCGAGATGCTGGGGGAGCGATAAACAGAGGCTGTGATGGTGTCACAGCTGCAGTCGCCTCTCTCGTGGTAGGTACCTGGCAGGCAGCGATGATGCCGGGCTCAGTCCTGGCCCTTCTGTGGGGTGAAGGTTTCTGATGGAGGGCCAGGCAGGTAGATTTTCTCCAAAGCGCTGGTCGGAGGGGTGTAGTCGCCAGCTAAGCTGAGAGAGAAGGGCAGCGTCTCGACAGAGGACAGTCTCTGTCAGTGGACATGCATCCACGTCGTGACAAATATCAGACAGGTCAGTGCTCTCAGCCTGGAGCCGAGAGGATCCTGAAGCAACAGCCTTGATGTGTCGGGAGAGGCAAATGCCTGCCTTGCTTTGTTATCTGGGGGCTTTCGTTTCTGCAGTTTGGGTTTTCTAGTAGCGTCTCTTTTGGGTGGGGACAGTTCTGAAAGCAGGTTACAAACTAGGCGGCTTATTTCTGAGTTGCTGATTCAATTTTAAGCTAAGTTAATAATAATCAAAATAAGAATGAAGGGAGTTGTTGTCTTGTGGCTTTTTAATGCCTTTTATGTGCAGAAGTAACTCTTAATTCAGTCCCTAATAGGCCGTTCTGTACGTCTGGGATTCTTCCAGAGGGAGGTGAACAAGTAATTGGGCCTGAGAGGCCAAACTCTGCTCTTCTCTTGAGAAGAGGTGGCATATTGCAAGGCAGTATGCAGTTATTAGCAAAACTGTTGTTTACAGACAGGAGCAGGTATCCTTTCCCCCTTCCTAGCCCTGTCTTCCTTGCTTGATCTTGATGAACTTAAAAGCAAAATATTAGGTATTAAACATTAAAAAGCAAGGCACTTGTTGTCAATGCAAATTTCTCCTTCTGTCTGAAAAGGGTAAACTAATGACTGAATCCTTCCCAGCATTTTGAACAGTTGTGTGRTGTTATTTCTTTCAATGGTATTTTAGAGTTGGGGTTTTGGACTGCATTGATGTCTCTTTTCCTGCTGTTATCTCTGAGATTACTGAAAACCTGAAAATCTTGTTTTGTTTTTCAGTTGCAATTTCTGAGCAGTTTTGTCCAGAAGACTGTGCTCAGGTTATGACGACTAATCCCAAACCGAACAAGGCATTAAAGGTAGGGAGAAAAACTGAGTGAGTGATGCTGGATGGCAGAGGAAGATGTCAAAGAGCCATACTCCGTGTGAAGACTGTCATATATGAAATATGTGTATATAATTTTCCCCTCCTTCAGAGAGACTCTTGCAAATGCGTGCCAATATAATTTCCCACTATTTACTGTAAAGTTCTTGAGAAGACAGGCTAGAAGAATTCAGGTGATATCTAGACAGAAGTCTGGAGACTCTGGGTTTGCATGAATGCTAGAGTATCCCAGCTGTTACCCAAGAGACTTTTGACTATACTAGGTATTGGCAGCATCCTGAAACCTGTGATCCCAGGCCTGAGAATGCATTACTTCTGCTCTCAGAATTAAGATGATTTGGGGCAAAGAAGGTTCAAGCTGCTTTCTGACAGGTGCATGAGATAGTAAACATCTGGGACACACCTGCTTTGTGGCTGTCCCTGCACACTTTGTTCAGTCTTCATTGCAGTTTCTTTCTTGTGTCTTGGCTTTTCATTCCAGGTATCCTGCAATCTGTGAAGAAATGAAGGGGGGAAAAGTAAAAAGAGAGAGAGATGTCTTAAAGGTTCTGAAAATAATTGTGCCAGCAAACATTCATAAGAAGGCACAATTCCTTGATGTTGCTCTCATGCAACTTGTCTGGACTTTGTTCCAGAAAAGCAAATCAGGCTATTGGCCTGTAAGCCAAGCAGGGTTGGTTTTAGTCAGTGCTTGGATGAGCATCTTCAATGAAAAGCTACCAGATGCTTAATTAAACCCTGTGTGCAAATGACTGTTCTGTTTTTGAGAGTGTCAAGGTGTACCAGAATATAATAGGCATATGAGGTGTCCCAGCATGGCGCTGAGAAAAGGTGTCATTTTTAGGATTCAGTATAAATTCTGTGTCCTGACACAAGAGACACAGAGCACTTCAGTCCACTTTAAGATTTTGAAGGAGATAAAAGTACTGTTTCATCTGTCTGTCAGTTCAGACTGGATGCATAAGGCTGACTGCTTTTCCTAACTTAAGAGGGTTCTCTTAAAGCCAGGAGATACAGTGCTCTGATCTCTGCCGTGTTCTATCCATCTGTGGCTATGCTTTAGTGGAGCATGTGGTCTGTAAAGTCCTTTGGGGGCTTTTTTCTAGGTAGGGGGGTTATGTTGCTGAGGTAGCCTGTCTCCTTTGTCCAGATTAACCATTCGTGTAGGGTTGCTGTTACTCCTGTGCTGTTGGTATTTGCAGGTAAAGGAGGAGTCAGGAGAGAATGCCCCAGTGCTGAGTGATGATGAACTCGTGTCAATGTCCGTGCGGGAGCTGAACCAGCACCTGAGGGGTCTCACCAAAGAGGAAGTCATCCGTCTGAAGCAGCGGAGACGCACGCTGAAGAACAGGGGTTACGCTGCCAGCTGCCGCATCAAACGTGTGACTCAGAAGGAGGAGTTAGAGAGGCAGCGGGTTGAGTTGCAGCAAGAGGTGGAAAAGCTGGCCAGAGAAAACAGCAGCATGAAGCTCGAGCTGGACGCCTTGCGCTCCAAGTACGAAGCACTCCAGACCTTTGCTCGTACTGTGGCGCGAGGGCCTATTACCCCGACCAAAGTTGCCACCACCAGTGTCATCACCATCGTGAAATCAGCCGAAATCTCATCCAGTTCTGTGCCGTTTTCAGCAGCATCCTAGTGCTCTCGGTGGGGGAACTAGCAGCCTTTCAGAGGGGAGGGGAAAAGGCTTTTATGCATTGTTCCAGAGTCCTCGGTCACGTCAAGAATTGGCATTTTAACAGTTCTCTTCCAAAAGTGCAAAAAAGAAAAAAAGAAGAAAAAATAAGAAAAAATAATCTACAAAGGGAACTTAACTGGCTGCTTCTCCCTGGACTCGGTGGCTCCATCAACCTCTCGTGTCCAGGATTTGAGCTCCATATGCAGTACAAATAGCAAGATCTGCTTCCTCCTTCCCTTGCCTCCTCAACTCCTTCTAGGCTGTGGGCAGCTTTCCATCTGGGAGAAGATACCTGAGAAGCCTCCGGAGTTGTCTTGAATGATGCTCAAGAGGCAGGAAACAGATGGACCGTAGAAATCATCATGTGAGATGAATGTATGGAAAAGAGTTTCCTGTAGTGTAATCCTACTCCCTGTAAGAAAGATCTCCTCTCCCCTCCCTACTTCCATCTGCTATTATGAGGGCAGAGAAATAGGCTTTTTGAAGTGGATTTCATCCTGCCATGAATGGATGCAACTAGGAGGGTGACGGAGACTCATGCTTGAGTCTTATCACACCCATTAGGAATAACATTTTGTTTTCAATCCATGCTGTTAAAATATGGAGAAATATATATTTTACATATTCTAATATGCCCCATTACCTGTGTGGCCTATGAAAACTACATTGCAGCCTCCTTTATTCCAAACCAAGTTCTCCAAGAGCTCCTTCCCTAAGGTGTGCCTGTGAATTGGATATATTTATGCAGTTTATTTCTTCCAAATGATCCACAGTCTTGAAGTAGCAGCTTTTCTTTGTGGATTCCCTGAAGCTTAAGGGAAGGAGGCACAGTAAATGCTGTGAAGAGCTGCGTGATGGGGAGGAGTAGGGGAGGTGAGGAGGAGAAGTGCTGGAAGTAGTATTAGGAGGAGGCAGATCTGACTGCAAGAAGGTAGGAGCATACTGCTGGGATGGTAAGGGGTTTATACAGAGTATTTTAGAAAGATGTTTTTAAAGCACTGAAGTGTAACTAGAGGGCAATAGCATAAAGACAGGAAGAGAGAAGTTGTAGAGCCTCCTCTTTGACAAAAACATTGGTAGGTAAGCAATGACTATCCCAGCTGGAGAGCCAGGCTCACYAGTCTTTGACCAGAGAGGGGCTATGGGGTGGCTGGATAGGAGTTGTAAGAGTCTTTCCTCTCTGTAGTGTGTCAGGCGCTGAAGTTGGGATCCAAAGAGTACAGTCTACAACCCTCAGTGTTCAGACAACCTGTGTGAATGTGATCCTGAAACTTGACACTTTCTCGTGGGAATCTGTGAATTATCCCAAGAGATGCATAGAGGGCAGGATGAAAATCAGTGTGTATAGGGGATGGTAAAATTGGGATTGAGAAGTCGTACGTATGGCTCTGAGCAGTGGTTTAGAAGAGGGATTTCTGGCTCAGCAATGGGCAGGAAGTGGGAAGCCAAAAGAGATTCTGCTGTTCTGCAACAGCACTGAAAAGACGAATGTTTCCAGGTCACTGTAAAAATAGCTATGTTGGTGTTTGTGTGTTTTGTTCTGTTTTCTTTTTGAACTAGGAAAGAAAAGGGATYGTGAGTTTTGCAGGGCAGGTCAGAGACTTGTGGAATAGACGATGCCTGTTGTCACACAGGTGAGAAGAGAATGAGATTGTTGAAGTTTAAGGTGAGAAGAACTTGGAGGATTTGCCTCTAGAACAGAAAACAAAATTCATGAGTGTTCTGGACTGAAAGAGAATAATCAAGTTCTGCTGTTGTTTTAAAGGACAGTGAACCGGCATCCAAGGCTCAGTATACTATGTTTTTCAAGGCTTTGTCTCGTCTTGAATGGCATTAAGTTTAAATTTTAGTGAAGCCCTATTTATCTCTGGAAGAAGTTGTCAGCTTGCCTTTTTTTTTTTTTTTTCCCTCCCCTCCACCCCCCCACCTTGTCCTTGGAGTCTCAGGATTTCCCAAGAGGGTCCTTTGTGAAATAGGTTAATGAAAAGAGAAACCTCAGATTTGATTCTCGTTCAGTCCTCAACATCTACATTCG
The DNA here is from genome assembly GCF_003343005.1 of Rhea americana. Taxonomy (NCBI): domain Eukaryota; kingdom Metazoa; phylum Chordata; class Aves; order Rheiformes; family Rheidae; genus Rhea; species Rhea americana. The sequence continues at coordinate 1,831,172 of NW_028185039.1, read as the reverse complement.
TGACCTTATTGAGCCGGAAAGGATGCAAATGAAACGCTTCCTGAAGGCTTGTTACTCCTGCCAGATCCACGTGTTACGGAGGGGAGCAGGGAGTTTCCTTCAAGTGATTTTTTTTTTCCAACGTGTAGAGTTTGGACAACACTTAGTGTTACCTCATTTCTCCTCCACTCCCTCCCTATCTCCTAACAGGCAGATTGATGTCCTGTGTATCATACCAGTTATTGACTCCCACAGCAGAAGCTGAGGAAGAGAAAGATGTTACTGTCATTTCCTGGTCCTCTCATGTTCTCCAACTCGCAAACATTGGAAACTTTCCCAGACCTTACAGGTGCCCCCCAAAACAGGCAAAATGGAGACTTCTGGCACCATTGGGGCTTTAAATTAAAACTTTAAAGAAAAAGGCCAGTTGACTTGAAAATGCCCAAATGCTTCCAGTTTCTAAAACAGCTCCAGAGCTCCATAATATTCCTAGCTAGATAGGAACACCCCTCTGACTGTCCTCATTCCCTGCCAGGGAACTCAGATCAGTTGCGCAGAGGGGGATGGAGGTAGAACTTTGCTCAGTGGGGGGTCTTCGTGCTGTTGGAATGAGTTGAGAAACATATCTTTATGTGGCACTTCCCTTGTGGCCAAGTTTCTTTTTCCAGTTCTTGAAAGGGTGCCAAAGGCTTGTCCAAGTGATTGCTAGTTCTGTGCTGGTAGGCACTTAAATCTCTGGTCACTCGATAAAGAACAAGAGGCCTGGGTGTTGTTAAAGCTGTTGATACCATAGCCATGGTAGGTAATCCATATTGGATATCCATAAGGACCACGTGGAAATATTTAAAGAGAGAGAAATATATATATAAATATATAATTATATACATTTTATCGTACAGATTTTTCGTAAAAAAAATAATTTTTTTTCCAAGTTTGATACTGTAAATCTTTATTAAAAGAAATTGCCAGTCCAGGGCTCCCTGGGTGGTGACCTGGAGGGGAATGAAATGTCCTGGATAAACTTCCACAGAGGGATCAGAATTGCAAGGTAACGTGGAGGGAGGAATGACCCGAAAGCTGTTGACCACATTGGAGACCCAGCTCCTCCACCCTCTGGACTGGAGGGCCCTCCAGCTTGGGGTTATCACATTGCATTCCTCTGGGGTCCGTTTTTTTTTCCTGTTTTGTTTTGTTTTTTTTTTCTTTCCGTCCTGCACTTGCAAGTGTGACACCCAGGGCAAGCATTGCRTGGGGAACCGGTTACTGCCCGCGCAACCACAAGGGCAGCAGGGCAGCCCCGGTAAGGAGCGCTTGTTTGGCTCACGGCGCTCTTCTGCGGCAGTACCTCTCGCTTGTCTTTTTGCTGTAGCAGTTTGGATGCTGGGACTCCCATCTCTCCCCCTCTTAATTTGTCCCCCTGCCCTTGCGCAGGGTATTTGAACACCGAAATACTCTTCCCCTGGGCCTGGGCATTTCTTTGGTTGCTCCCCATCCACAGTGTGACATGGGAACCGCGGGCCGGGTGGGAAGCTGGAAGAGGCGCGAAGCACGTTCCTGGGCGCGACAGGGCAGCGACAGGAGGGGCGTCTCTGTCCTTACGGATGCATTTGCTGTGCTCTCTGCTGGGAGCGGGGAACCTTTCCCTCTAGGGCAGCTCCAGATCCCTTCGAAGCAAGGCAGCATCTCTGCTCTTGCCCAGCTCTTTCGTCTGCCCAAGGAGGCTGTCAAATGCCATCGCAGAGGCCCGGGTGATGCCGCAGCTCCGGGGGYAGCCGGGGAGGGGAGGAAGCGCTGGCGGGCGAGCTGCTGCGGGGGCGAGCCGTGGCAGGGCTGGGTGTCATGCTGTAGAAGCGTTCAGGCTACTGAACAACTCAAACCTGGGGAGGAGGAGAAGGCATTTTTTTTTCTCTCTCAAATCATTTAAACTTCATTGTCATGATTGTTTTTATTTAAAAACAAAACAAAAACAAACTTTTGTAATGTGGATTTGTTTTCCTTTGTCTGTATTTCAGTCTGCTGGGGTGTTTCCGTAGATGGTGGATACTTGCTTTCATTTTTTTAATGATAGAGGTCTTCTGTTTAAAGTTGTTTTTTTTATCACCAGCTCATTCTATCCTCTGTGGTTACTCAGTAATTTCATTTCAATATTTATTTTTGTGCTGCTTTTTTATTATAAAATAAATTATTGATATACCAAGCAATGTGGATTCCTGTTTGTAAGGCGAGTAGCCCTGTGTATGTGTCCATTATTTTCTCTTGACAGCCACAACGTAATTTATTGCTGTAAATTTAGCTGCAGTGACTGTTTTTTTTGTACCTTTCCAATAAAGCATTTTCTGGTTTCAGACTTGCCCTGGTGTATGGTCAGCATTTTGGAGCTTGAATTGATTTTCAGTGGAATATTTTCCTTGTTTTTTGTCTGTTGAAGCCTGCGTAGTGTACGGCTAGCTGTCTGCTGCCATGCTTCCTGTGAAAGATGTATTTTTGGAAGGGAAGCTGTGCTAAGGTAAGCATGGTGCCGGCACAGGGTTTTAGAAGTGTATGAACTAGTCCAGCGTGCGTGTAGCCAGCTCGTCCATCTCCAAGCCTTGGTTTGGTGGTGCTTCGATGTTTATGGAATATGCTCGATTGATAACTCTTGTCCAAACTGCTTGTCCAGTGGATCTTGTGTTTAGACCACGTATATCTGTTCCTCTGAACCAGACTGCATCTTAATGTGTAATCACTAGGTATTTGCGATAACTTGCTGTGAGCAAGCAGGGGCTGGTAGTTCAGTAGGTGCCTACCTGCAGTCATGATGCCAAGAGCCTGCTGTGCAAAATTACTCTTGTCCTGAAAACCTTGTGCTGTGGGTTCACAGTGTTTGAGAGAAACACTCCCCGCTCCTCTTTGGGGTCGTGAGGTGTCCCTTCACTGCTTTCCTATGCAACTACTTGTGAATAAACTGCTTACACCCCTTAAATCAATATTTCTGTTTCTCCCTATTTRTTACTCAGGGCCTGTTAAAGAGGTGGTACCATGTGCCAGAGAGAGCCTAGGAGCCAAGTTATCTTTGATCYCCTTTCTGAGTGGCCGGTTTCTTCAGGGGACAGCTGATGGGGAAAAATAGTTGGCCTGTGCCGAGCTGAGGATCTTGGAGATGGGTACATTGGCCAAAGTTGGAGTTTTTCTTTATATAACTTCTAACTGGAGAGAAACAGGACTGAGATGGTGGACATGTAAGCAGGTAATAGATGGCTGGTGGGTGCCAGAAGTGGGACTGGGAGGCCTTAGGTAAGCAGGGACACTGAGGCAGCCTGGGGGTTGATTGCAGTCCATTGTGCTTAGCCTGTTACAGAAAATTAACATCATTTGCTCCAGCTGCTGGGCTGAGAAAAGGCAGCGAGGAGCCAGCGACTGCAGAGAGGAGGGGGAGGTGGGACAGTTGTGACCCTTGGAGAGATGGAGGAGTGTTAGCTCAGGAGGAAACGGGCAGTAGTGATCAGCCAGGGGAAAGTTTCAGTGAAAGGAAAAGTAACCTTCGCTGTGCTTACGAAAGGAAAAATCTTGTAGCTGGGGTGAGAAGAGCACTGGTAAATAGGCCTGAGCAAGTGTGAATCTCGCTATCAGCTGCAGGTCTGATAGCCTGCTCCCCACAAGGGACCGTCAGCAGCTTGGCCCAGGGATTGCTGGTAGGTACCAAACACCCCAAAACCAGAAGTGTCTCCGCATCACAGCTCCCAGTCYGAGGCAAGAGCCGGGGTGCGAAAACGCTGGATTTGCCGCGGCAGTAGCGGCCGCCTTCCTCCGTGCTCAAGCGTGTAGGAAATGTGGTCGGCCCGATCTCGYGGGTACCGATGGCAGGATGTGCCCCAGAGGACGCAGGCCGATGGCAGGTCTGACGTGAGCGAGTTCTTAAGCTGCCTGCCTTGGAGCTGGGGTAGGAAGTACCAGCAGCCACAGCCCAGCCCTCAGGGAAAAGCAGAGGATGAGTGAAAACTGGAAAACAAATCTGCTGACCACTAGAGCCTGCTGCTGGCAGCGTGAAAAGCCTGTTCCTCCAAAGCTGCCTGCTGGCCTGGTGCCAGGCACAGAGGCGAACATGTGTGTAGGTCATCCGCATGTGCTACCTCCGGCTTTTGCTGTAGTTTAATAAAAATAGCTAAAAGGAAGCATTTTAGTTTRAGAACACACGTTTCCCCTATCTGCTAGGGGATATATTCAGCCTAAGACACCTTTAGTATTTCTGTGCTCTGTTGGTGCGTTATATGGCCGTGGAACAGCCCGAGTGCAGTGGCAGTGCCCAGGCTGGTCTGCAAGCTCTCACCTCTCCCAGAATCGGAACAGCCAGGCGGCCAAGCTGGCGCCGGCTGGAGACGGCAGCTTCGCCTGCTGTTGCACAGCACAGCGGCCAGCTGGTGTCCAGCTCAACACGGCTCCTTCAGGCTGTTATCACACTGCTGCCTTGGATGAGTCACAGTTGATTTTTTTTYYCCCCCATGTTTTGCTTGTGAGAAAGACCTGTTTTACATATAATACAGTAATCAGTGCTTGACATAAATARGCAATTGTTATTGTCTGCAGTGGGAATTGCACCTGCTGGCAAGAGCAATGAATGCGGCCCATTATGCACTGGAGTTGAACATTTGTGCAATGAAGTACAACTACATTTCTTGCTGTGTTCTTGTGCAAGTCTTTAGCTCGGTGGCTGCGAGCACACCGACAGATGTGCCATCGTCACCTTTGCAATCTGTCCTTGCCCCATGAGATGGAGCAGCCTCTGTTCCCTGCAGCTGTGAGAATTCTCCGGAGGCATAGAGAAGACCAAGATGCTCAGCTCAGAGACTTCACTGTTTTGTTGATGGCTGTGTTAGAAAGCCAAGCAGCCTCATCCCTAAGCACTGAAGCTGCGTGTTGCAGGCAGTAGGGTCCTGCTCCCAGACCCTGGATTTACAGAGTGCGTGACTCTTGTTTACAGATCCGGTCACAGAAAACGTGAGAGCAGCCTCACCGGCTGAGCAGGTATGAGTAGTGGCTTTTCAGAGCAGAGGGACTTGTAAGACTGGCTTAGCTGCCGCCTGCCAGTGTTGTTGATCCCGGTCTTCCGGCATTATAAGATTTCACCAATAATAATAGATAGATTTGTCTTATTGCTGCTAGAATCTGTGCTCAGCCTGGCTAAAGAGGATTCAGCATCTCTGAACTTCTGCATCCACAGATTAGGAGAGGGTTGGGTGCAATGCAAGGAGGGAAAGAGAGAGCACGCTACTATTTGTGGAGTGAGAAAGAAGAGCACAAAACCCTCGGGAATACTGAGATGTGCAGGATACTGCATGTACAGGTATTTCTGCTGCCCCAGCATCAAGAGGCAGGGAGTATATTGAGYTTAAGAGCATCAGGCAGATGATGGGCTTTGCTCTCTGAGCTAAGAAAGTGAAAACACTTGTTCAGTCCACAGTAGAAATTGCTGTTTATTAGAAAAAAATTCATAAATAAAATAATTTCAGATTACAATTTACACTTTGCAGCTCAAAAGCAGGGAGAAAAAAACTCACTAGGAGCTGAGTGTAAAATGGCTATAAGCCTTACCCATAGGTTTGTTTGCCACATGATTGCAAATCTGAGGTTGTAGACTTGCCCTTGTCCTTTCACTACCCAGCTACCGCCCGCCCCCAAACAATACTCTAGCCCATTCTCAAATGAGTTCCCAGAAATCACCTGATTAACAGTATCACGTATTAGACTAGCCTGAAGATAAAAAGAAAAACCCACACAGAGGAAGTTTAACAGAATGTGTGTTCTTTACCGCTGTTGGGGGGGGAACCCATCTAGCACTTCAGCACAGTGTGTAGTTCCCTCCCTGCRAGCAGTGCGGCCCTGAGTCGTGGTGGCAGCAGCCGGGCCTGTCCCTGCCGCTGCCAGCCCGGCTGGTCTTGGCCCCCCTCAGCTGGGCGAAGCCTCCTTCACAGGTGCACAGAGGTGCCAAGGCTGAGGAATGGCTCATGTGCAGCCCTAGTGCCACCGCACTCATGGGTTTCTCCAACATCAGCTAATTCTTCTAGCGCTCAGCCCAGATGCATGGCTGTAAGGCATCTAGCTGCAGTGCTTGTTTTCTGAACRCAGGGATAGGAACATTATTTAGAAAGAGGTTAGGAAGAACAGACAGTTTCCAGCAAGTACATTCCTACCACCACCAGTCACAGTCTGGTTCCCTAATAACCAYGCTGATAAGGCAACTGGAATCCCTTTTAACTTCTGATCGCTTCGGAGATAAGTCAGTTTAGACATAAACAAGAGGTTCTGTCACCAACAGCCCTCAAATGCAGCTGCAAGACCTTGCTTTAGCCCTGAGCATGGTCCTACCACCACTCCACRGAGGAATTACTATTTCAGGCAGCTGCATCCCCATCAGGAGAGAGAAGAGGATGATCAACTCTTCACCCTCCCCCACCCCCGGCCCCGGTAAAGGTCTTCTACACAGCTCCTCAGACTTTTCTGGGGGATGGGGGGAGGCAGAATATATAAAAGTAAGGAATAACATCTTTAAAACATTACCAGGTTTTGAGGTGAAGTGAAGTCACCTTCCTGATCTGTTTTTCTCCACAAGGTCCTTAGAGATCATTTTTACTGAAATCAAGAGAAACTAGAGCAGAACTGTGCTGAGAAAAGCATTTCTTTCAGGCCTCAACACTCTTTGTAGACAAGAGGAGGATGAGGGCRGCGAGTCCATGAGACTGACAACAAAATACTGGCAGTAGGGCAGGCAAAACAGACCAAGGTGTGGGTGATCAGTCACAGCCATAGCAGCAAAGACAGCCCAAATCTCTGAAACCAGTAGAGGTGGGACAGTAGAAGCTGGCACAATTTGATTTAACTTTTCCCTTGGTTCATCTTCACTTCAAGAGACTGGCTTTTTGAGGAGATTAATAAGCTATCCTGGCCTACCTCTTTCACTCTCTTTGTGCTCTGAGTAGATCAGGTTGTCTCAGCCTCGAGACACTTTCCATTTGCATGGCTTTAAGCCTCTCCAGTGTCGCTGTCCCCTCTGGTGTCTCCTACAGCTCCTCGTCTGATAGGATCAGAACTCTTTTCTCAATGTTTTTGCTCTTTCTGCTGCTCAGTCCCTCTGCCTTGGMCACCACGTGCCCGTTCTCTCCAGGCACTTTGCGGTCTGACTCCTGCATCGACTGCTGGGTATACTGCTGGTATGTGGGCGAGAAGTTGTGAATTGCATCCTGCACGATATCCTGGGGGCTCATGGTCTCCTTCAGCCCACTCGAGATGCTCTGCATTGGGGCAAGGTTTGCTGAAAAACAAGGAGAGCAGAAGGGCCAGTGGTGAGAGAGCAGACACTGCCCGCTGGCCATAGGTGGCTAGAGTACAGGAGAGGATGAAGACAGGTCTTGAACACAGGGATACATCAGAGCACTGGGACACGGTCAGAGAGGAGCATGTAACAGCCTGAGTACTCCAAGCCTGCTGACCGAAGGAACATTTTTAGCCTAATTTCTCTAGAAATTGGACATCAAGGCCCCATCAAGGGCCATGTCTCCCTATGGGACAGAGGTGGCAAGCACAGAGGAGTGGCAAAGCAACCCTAGCTCCGTGTTTCTGAGTTGCTTTTAAGAGGATGGACCCTCTCCAGCAGCATGTTCCATAATACCAATTCCCCTATTCTGGGCTCTCTTCTTATCCATTCACTGTGGCTCACAAATGTCGCAAAGGAGGAAGGAGAGGAATCTCATGGAGTGCAGGAGAAGGAAATTCCTCTAGCGGTTTTTACCATGCTGTGAGGAGATTCTCCTCCTTCCTTATTCACCAGGGAGGGAAGGAAAAGAGGGAGCATTACCTGTTGAATTTTCTTTCTTCTCTCTGTACACCTGGCAAGTAAACGCATAACGCAGAGCAACCGAGGCAAAAACCATCTCAATACAAATGATGAAGTTCTGGTAGCCAGCAGACACTGTCCCAGCTCCCACTTCCTTCCCATCAATAACCTGAACTTCAGGGATTACACCACATTTCTCCAGGATTGCCAGTAGTGTCCCTGTGAGGCAGAGGGAAGGGGATCAGCTCTGGTTGTGCACCCCTAGGCTGCAGGCTGCATCCCAGCCAGCATAGTGCTACAAGAGGAGAAGCACTGGACACCCGTGGCAGGGACTCACCTTGCCAGAAGGAGAGGAAGATGACTGCTTTGATGGTGATGAACTTAAGGACTGGTTCAAACGGTCGCAGAAGATCCATGGTGGCAAAGTAGAAGAGGAAGAGGGCATAAAGTGCTAGGCTGACAGAGAAGTTGTAGATGATGGTGATGTAGAGATAACCACTGTGGACACTGCAAAGAGAGAGTGCTGCTGTCCTGGGCTGCAGAGAGCGACTGTGACTGGTGGCCAAGTCGCTGCAAGTGGAAGGGGGAAGAAGGAGGAAGCGGCAGGAGAAGCCGCAGCTGCGGTGAGAGGCACAAACATGCTGGTCAAGCTTGGCAACAGCATCTCCTCGAGGTTGGCAGCCACGCAGAGCTGGGCTGGGCTGCAGAGCAGGAGCCAGGGTAAGGCAGGGCAGCCCTGGTGGCTTTCGGGGCTCTCTCAGCCAATAGAAGATCAGACACTGTGCCAAGGACAGGGACCTTCTGGGAAGTGCATGGCTTCATTCCAGGGACTGGAGGGAGGGCACAGCTTAACCAGGGAAGAAGAGACAGGAGGTAGCAGCGGGAGATGTTTCCTGTGTTAGAGGGGCCTTTTTTATCACAGCTCATGGGAGTTTGGTCCTTGGTGCATTTAAGGATGGAGAGTGTTCTCCTGTGCTTTGCACTGCTTGTGCTTCCACCAGTGGTGGAGCAGCTCCCCAGGGAGGTGCTCACAGAAGGGTGTCCATCTTTGGGGATACATCAAGGACCCATCCTTCCCCTTCACCCAAGGGAGATGAACATCCTCCTTCCCGACCCCCCAGGTCCAGCCTCCTCACTTGAAGTCCCCATCGTGGTACTTCCCAAACGCCTGCAGGATGATGGTAATGATGGCCATGAGGGGTTTCACAATGCAGAACTGAAGTGTGGCCTGTACAGAGGAGAGAGACACTGAACAACCCTGGGCGGGAAGATGTGCTGATGCGCTCCCAGTGGGGAGCAGAGCTTGCTACCCACCAGCCAACATCTTTACTCCCAGGACAGAAAGACACAGAGAAGATGGGTTCTCCACTGCCTTAGACTGAGTGGGCAGGAGTGACCAGCGCTACATACAGTGGGAAATAYGAGCCAGTTTCGGTGTGCAGCCCTGCAGCGAAGGAGCAGGGCTATACCCTTGGAGCTGCCACAAAGGGCAGCGTATCCAATCCCAGGGGTGAGACCTGGTGGCTTGAGGATAGACCCRTGCCAGGATCTGGCTCGCAGCAGAGCCCTGGAGAGCTAGAAAGCCGTTCAGGCTAACCTGAGCCTGGACAGAGATAAAATCTCAGCTCTGCAGTGGGAGGAGACCCTGACTCAGCAGTGAGTCAGAAGCAGGGACAGCCAGTGCAGCGTCCTGCTGCTGGCCAGGTGCCTGCGGAGCTGGGTGAGCTGCCTCCCTCAGCGGGAAAAAAAGCGAAGATCTCCAAAGAGCAGGGCAGCAGAACCCCCTTGGTAAGGTCTCAGGAAAGAGACTCACTTGGAGGCAGCTGCCCAAAGTACCTCACCCAGAGAGCTCGCTGCCAGGTACCCACCTGCTTGCAGAAGCGCAGGAACCCAATGGAATAGGACATGCCCTGCAGGCAACAAGTCCCGTAAAAGCAGCTGGACCTGGAAGGAAAACCCATAGAGAAGCCATGGGGGCTGGTCGATGGGGAAAGCAGGTGGAGGGCCAGGGAACTCATGGCACTCCGTGACTTACGCAATGGGCTTCCCTCGGATCTCTGTCATGATGGTGCTTTCCCCGCCGAGGTACTCAAAGCACAGGCTCAGGAAACTATAAATCACAAAAGCTGGCAAGGCAAGGACAGACAGGATCAGCAGGGCTGATGGAGAACCAGGGAGCTATTGCATTACATTGCACATCCCTTTCTACTCAGATGTTTTCTCACCCGCCCAGCACAGCCTCCTGGCAGTTTGAGGATTTGGGACATTGGTCAGTGTTTCCACGTGGGTGGGAACTCAGTGAGAGGAGTAGCAGGTCAAATCTGCGGCACCTGCTCAGCAAGGCAAGTTCTTCCAAGCAGGGTCAGACACACAGCCCCATGTGCTCAGAGTGGGTGTGTTGTGTTGCAGACACAGCAGCATTGCCCTGCACGCACAGACCCTTCATGCTGTGCACATGCATTAGCTGGATATTCCAGCAGTGCCAATCCTCATGCACAGCCACACAAAGCAAGGCAGAAATCCGCTTGCCAGAGACAGTCTTTGTGGAAGAACCTCAGAAATGCCAAAGGGCAGCTTGAGAAGCTAGTGCCCAGCAAAGAACAGATYGTGTGGTCTTGGGAAGTGAGAAACTGGCTCTGGGATGCTCTCCACAGCTCATTCGCAGTTAGTTCATTTCTCCTCCTGCTCAGAGACCTCAACAGAGTTTTCTTAGACCCCATCATTTATTTTTCATGATCCCTTGCTCCAAATCCAACATAATACACATGCCCACAACATTCTGTTGTCCAGTGGGAGGGCAACAAAGTCAAAGAGCTGCAACTCTCACAAGCTTCCCCTGCACCTCAAAACATCTCAGCTGCCCCAATTTCTTAGATAAAGCTATGCATCTCCAGACAACTTTGCCTTCTGCTTTAGATTTTTCTACTTCGAGGAGAGCCAGAAAACCCCTTCCCTGTAGGGCATGAACAGACGTTGCACTCCCTCAAGCCTATGGGCAGGCAGCTGAGAGACAGCAGCTTGTGTTTGTCCACGGACTACCTCCCTCCCTGCCCCAAATGCCACCAGAGATTCAATTTTGTATAGTAAAAAAAGACATTTGGGCAGGACTATGAGAACAGGAGTTTGAGGGAGAAGTTCTTACAGCTCACCACACCTGYGCCGTCAGACATGCTGCTGAGGGGCAAGGAAGGGTAAAGCCTCCTTACGGAAAAAGCCTGACTTAAAGAAGTAAGAGAGGTGAAGAAGACTTTGTGCGATCCTGGATGCACCAGAGACACAGGCAGTGGCATCAAGGAGATGACTCCTGTTTTGCTGTAAGCATTCCTGCCACAGTGGCCTCCCCCCATGCTCACCTTCATAGCAGTCACGCACCGAGTCAAAGTACACATAGTACTGGTGGCTCCCAAGGAGGAGGAGGCTGAGCCAGGAGTCAAAGGCATAGACGGGCACGATGAAGAGGATGCGGATGATGTAGCGCTGCTCCTTGGGGATGGTGTAATTCCTCAGGTGCATGTAGATCTGCAAAGAAGGAGACCACGTCCAGCAGGCAGAGAGGAGGAGAAATACCCTGCCTTCAGCCTCAGGGCTGCAGGAGGCTCCACTCATGCTGCCTTCCTCTGGCTAGCTTTCCACCTCAGAACCATATCAGTGAAGAGACACTCAAGCTCATCTCCATCCCAATCCCCAGGGCGATCCCTGCCCTGGAGCACTGCCCACGAGGCCGGGAGGGAGCAGAGCCATGCAGTGCCAGGGAGGGAAGTGTCTCGCAGCCGCCAGGACCAGCGTGTGCCACCCCTGGTGCCAACCCCAGGGCAGCCCCGTCCCAAGGACTGGCCACTGCAGTGTCCAGGCTGAGTTTGGCTCTTGGAGGTGTCCACATTGCTCTGGCATAGTCCTGCTGGGTTCAGCGTGCAGATCCATAGCAATACCAAAAACTTGCAATCTGGCATGACATTTCAGGGCACCCCACAGAGGGAGCCCAGAGGCACAGGTCCAGCACGCAGTCACATGGCAGGCAAGGGAAACGAGAGGAGAAACACAGCAGAGCTTCAGGCTCAGTGCATATCTCCCGGCAGCACTGAGGCCTTGGCTATCATCTCCTGCCTTGAGGAAGCTCCTGCAGCAGCACCGCTGGGCAAAGTGCACCCTCCTGAGCTGCAAAAACCTGCCTCCTGACAGCAGAGACAACCCCTCCAGGAAGCAACCCGGCCTGGGACTGCCTTGGCTGCAGCYAGCAGTGCTAGACCACCAGCACTGGCATGAGGAAATACTTATCCGGGGCTGAGGGAGGGACAACAGCAACTGCAATGAGCCCACAAGCAGTCAATAGGTTTTACGCTAATGTTAATCCAAGCACTGAGGGCTTGAGACCCGCAGGGCTGCCGGTACCTGGTGGAACGTGATGATCAGCGCTGACCACACGAAGAGGCCGGAGATGACCTGTGCCGCTGCGGTGGTCAGGAAGAGCTGCCTGCTCTCCTGGGAGTCATTGCGGGCGGCTGCGAGCAGGGAGCCGTCCGAGACGGTGAGGGCCAGGGGGCCGGGTGCCACGGTGGAGGGCAGGGCATGCGTGGCGTTACTCATCTGCGGGAGGGGAGAGCAAAGGTGAATGCGGCAGCCGCCGTAGCACAGAGGTACCGACCGGTTTTCTCCTCCCCACACCTTTTTGCAGGGCGCCTCTGGTTCCTCCAGAGCTCCTCACAAACCAAACTATTCACTACAGCCAGGTCTGCTTTTCCCGACGAGAAAATTCAACCATCCTTTGAGAATGAACCCTCGTTTCTCCAAGGATTTGTATGTGGTCCTTGCATCCCTCAAAACACACACTTCTCCCCAGCCTTTCTCCTTCTGTTTAACTTAGGGAAAGATCTACCTGCCCTTGTGCTCCTCTGAATTCATACTTGTGTCTCAGGACCCTTTTCCATCAAGAATCAGAGATTTAAGGGATAAAAATCACCCCTTGTCCATGATCAAAGTGAGCCCCTTATCAATGAGCCATCAAGTCGCTGCTGTACCCATGGGGACCCTGCAGACTGAGCGTGAACACATCACTGTCTCCTAGGAAGCCCAGAAAACACCAAGACCCTTGAGGTCCCCCCATATTTTGGCTCCTTTCCTCATGGTCAGTCTCCTGCTAGGGGTAAAAACTGAGGCTGCTCAAGAAGCCTGAGCTGCGACATCACCCCGGGCTTCTAGCCAGCAGGCAAACTTCAGCCGTTTCCGGACTGTGGGAGACGCGGCRTCCACCAACAGCCCCAGCAACCCAGCTCGGGGACCCCAAAGGGCAGAGGCAGCCAGTGGTTCCTCCCTCCRCTGCGCTTGAATTAAACGCGGGTCCCGTTTGCCTTGTTCCTCCTGCCGGTGGAGACCACTCGGGGAGGGGAGGAGGAGGCCAGCAGCCAAGACCCGGGCAGCACCCGCCGCCTCCCCAGGGACACCGAGGTGCTTCARCATCTCTCCAGCTTGCTCACCTGGTGCATCCTGCAGCCCTTTCGGGTCTCAGCAGCCCCCAGGACAAGGCTTTGGTGGGCTCAAGAGCCACCTCCGAGCAGGTGCTCGCCCGTCTCGAAGCAGCTTGCCCCGAAGCCTGGCGCAGAGGGTGGCCGGGACGCACCAGCCACCGCGCACCCCGCATCCGCGGGCAGCGAGGAACGACCCGATAACATGCTCTCATTTATAGGGCAGCTTCGTATCTCAAGGCCAAAGACACGCCAAAGCTGCCGTGTTTGGCCTCTCCTTCCGCCGATCTACGGAAAGCTGCTTTTTCTAGAGTGTAACACTACTTTTATTTTCTTTTTTTATTAGAAAAAAAAGAAAAAAAACTGCGACTGATTCTCTAACAAAATAGACATTTCTCAGTGCGTTGTTAATAAACACAGATTTTAGCTGCCGGGTAACTATCGCCTGGAGGAAGAGCTGTAAACTCGGCCTGGTGAGAGGCAGAAAAATATCTGCCTCAGATAAGGGCGGCAGGGAACGACCTCGATCCGGTTAAACGCAGAAAGCAAACCGAAGCCGGGGCTCCTCGCCCGGGGCCCCTCGCCCGGGGCCCCTCGCCCGGCCCCTCTCCCACCCCCTCCCTAGTCCCTACCTTGCCCCCAGCGCTCCCGCGAGGGCAGAGCCGCGGCGGGCGACGGCGGAGCTGTCTTTGGGTTGGTTTTTATTTTTGTTTTTTTTGTTTTTCCCCCTCCGTGCCGGAGCCGCCCGTGGGGTTTTGGGGCCTTTTCCCCCAGCCACGTGGAAGCGGGACGTGCGGCAGAGCCGCGGCGCGGGGCAGCGCCGGTCTTTGGACGGATCCGCGCGGTGTCGGACCTGCCGTGTAAACATTAACCGGAGGCCGAGATAGCGCGCGGGGACGGGGCGAGGGCCCCGCGCCGCCCCGCTCGCTCGCCCTCCCTCGCCTCGCCTCRCGCCTTCGGCCGGCCCTCCCCACCGGGAAGGCCATTTAAAATACGGAGACGCTGCCGAAGTTTTGTGGCCGGGAAGGCCGTGCTCCGCGTTAGCCGCTAGACGCTGTTATTCCGTTTGCAGCCCGGCTGCGGCTCTCCGGGAACGACCACCCCGGCACCGGCTGCCCGGGCCGGCAGCCTTTCCGGCACCGCGGGGCTCCGGGCGCCTCCGTGCGAGTCAGTAAAAACAAAAGGYTCGGGGCCGCTCGGAGACAGGGCCCCGCTGCCGAGGTAACCGGATCCCGGCTGTGCAAGGTAACCGGGCGGTTCAGTGCAGCTGAAGGCCCGTTTGCTTCCCAGACGAAAGCGGAGGGGAATAATATTAGCTACAAAACTCAGCCCCTCGGTGGGGCTGCGCTGGGGCTGCAGCTTGGCTGCTTATCCCGGGTACAGTCTCTGTGATAGCAGAGATGCTAAATGAGCCCCAAACGGRCCAAACCAAAGCGGTGACACCTTTACTTAGGAAGGCCACCTGGAAACTGGATTTTTCACTTCCTTTCAGGGATTCCCCTTGGCGGGCAGGCTGCCAGGGCACAGAGCGGCCCGCCGGGACTCCTGGCTCCCGTCCCCTCCCCGTGTGCAGCCTGCGCCCAGGGCTCCTTGCAAAGCACCTGGAGCGCTTCCCCCACCTCGGCAGGACGGAGCTAGGGCTGGAAACAGCCAGGAAGAAACCACAGGTGCCTGCAGGCACCCACCAGTACCGCCCAGTCGTGACGTTCTGCCCCCCCAGTGCTCTCCAGCCCTGCGCTGGCTGCACCCAGGCTTGCACCCGGCCGGGGGAGAGCTTGTGCAGGGAGCGAGCGGCCAGGCTCCCCCCGGCCCGGGTGCAGCCCTGCCGGTGCAGGAGGCATAACCCTCCTCCTGACTGCTGCCGGACAAAGCCCAGCCGCACGGCACTTACCTGCAACAGCCTCCCCGCGCCAACCCCAGAGCACACACCTATAAAAAAAACCAAAGGCAGAGCAGCACCGAGCTCTCCTTAAAGCCTCCCGCGGGGTTCGGGCTGGGTGCACGGGGCTGATCGCTGCGCCCGGCGCGATCTCCGCTTTCCCCTTGCGCGCCCTGGCCCCCGCGGGAGCCGGCGGAGCTGCCGCCCGCTGTGCACCTGCCTCCGCATCGCCGGCGCAGACTCCTCCTCCGGCCGCCTTCCCTCCCCGCGGCCCCCCGCGGCCCGGCCCCGTGCTCCCGGCTCACCCTCGCCCRGGCCCGGCCGCCTCCGGGGCTCCGCGGCGGCCCGCAGGGCTGCTCGGGCTTCGCTTCCGATGGAAAAGTGACCAAACCTACCTTTCCAGTCGGCCGCGCTTGGCACCGGCACCCGGAAAGTCAGCGCAGCCGGGAGGCCAYGGCGCCGCCTGCCACGGCCGCCCCGCGCCCCTGGGTCCGCGCCCCGCCGCCCGCCCGGGCGGCAAAAGCTGGCTTTTCGCTTGTAATTGCAAACTAATCCTTCCGCAGAAGGAGGACGATGGTTAAAWGGCAGAGAGCTGGTCGTCCAAACAGCCAGGCTCGGATGTCTATTTTTTGGGGCAGATCTACCGCAGAGCGGAAGCTAAGCGTCAAGCCCAGTGTCTGCTGCGTTATTTATTTGCTGCCCGTAGAAAGGCAGCAAGGCAGGTCGGCTGTAGAGCACCAGGCAGGGGAGATCTCCGCGTCCTTTCCATACCGGCCGTCGCGCGCGGATCYGGTGACACAACCAGGAAACGACAGCGGTCACCCCGGTCGGCTTTTCGGCGGTAACACTCTCTTAGTCTTTGGGGCGCAGGTAGTATACTATMACGCCATGGTCTAAGACGTGCTCTACATTCAATTTTCTAGTTAACATATGATTCCCACAAGTTGCTGAAGCTACGGACAACGTAAGAGCACCAGGCGCTGGMGAAACGCTTTTCATTTTGTGTCAGGAAAGAATCTCTACTAGCAAACCAGGATCAACATTAACAGATTCAATATGCCTCTTCCAACCATCCTAGACTGAAAAAAAAAAAGTGTAAAAGAATCATAGAATCATAGAAGGAAAATYTGGAGTTCTGACAGATGCAAATCTTTGATTCTTGGAAGCACATTTCGGAAAATTATTTTTAGATGAAATTTCTTGTGAAGGGCAGCTGCAAGCCTGCAGTTTTTGAACTGCTTTTTAAAAAAGTTTCATTTCTCATAATGCTTTAAATAATGTAAATAATCCTCACTTCAGAGAAAAGAATCTTTCTCTGCGATTCCACTCTTCGGGGACTTTTTAGCAACAGAAACAAGCCAGCAACTGGGTCTGTGTAGGACACACGTGTGTGTTTTTAATTCTGCTTTTATGAATAGGTCTTAAACACAGCACAGATCTTCACTGCTCAGAATCTAGATGCAAGGGCAGGTCTCTGTTTGCTCAGTGAAGTTCATAAGTGACAAAAGTGTTTAATAAGTTACTCAGAAACGTACTACTTGGTGTTACTTGTTACAAGAGGTAAAAGSAGACGGGCTTTCCAGACAAAAGTTGGAATAGCCAACATTGCATTAATTCTCATGACCTCATGCAGATGCTTTTTTTTTTCTTTTTCRACGAACTCTGGAGAAACAGCACCGTGTAACTTGCCCCGTGGTTCCCTCCTGAGAAGCCCAGTGACGGGTACRTCAGCAGAGGGGCAGCACGTGGCAGGTGCTGTGCCTGTGCTGACTCTCTGATGGGCTGGTAGTATATAATACATAAACAGATGAGATTTTCTCGTATTTTTCCTTACCAGTAATACGTTTTCCTCTCTTCTATCCTGATGTCAGCTTTCATGAAACTTGTAGAGGGTAATTATCTACCCCTCTTTAAAACCTGACTGAAATTGGAGAGTGGGTTCAGAATGCATTAGAAAGGGACTGACCCAAGGATAAAGGCAGTCATATAGGACTCATTTCCTTAAAAAACAAGCAACAAAATCTTTCCCATTATGCAGTTGCTGTTGATTTGCGACTGAGGCTTATATTTCAATTGAAGTGATTTTCACATAGGAAAAAAAAAAAAAAAAGAAAAGAAAATACCACGGTAAAATCAGTATTCATCAATGTTTCTTTTATTCGCTCCGCGCTGGGTGTTTCCCCTTTGCAGTACAGTGTTTTATAGCTACAGAGTTTGGAATCTATCACTTATCAGGACACAAATGCAGAGCTGTGCACTTTTCCAAATATTCATCCCACCCAATGTGATAAAAATAAAATTTCTCTTGTACGTCGAGACAATTGTTCTCATCTAATCCCTGTCTGTATGGACTGCAAACCTGTAACAATAACAAAACCCTCAAGTGTTCTACACAGTAGAGAAAAATTCATGAAATTCCTCATCATGTCCAAAACCAGCATAAAGACATTCCATCATTTTCATTTTTTTGTTCTTTTTAAAAAATGGTGATGAGTCATGGACTCATTTCCTTGAATCCAGATGGCACAACTTCACCACACTTGGCAACTTCGGATCACTTCCCGTAGAGCTTGTATTCCTTCCATGGTCTTGTCCTTTAAAGCCATGGCAAGAAGGACAGGTTTATTCCCAGCTTCCTGAGAGACGAACGCCACCAGGTTTTTAGCACAAACATGGACGAGGGGCTGAAAAGCAAGAGTATATGGATAGGTACTGTTACACTTGGGAGAACCCTCCCACATTAGCCAGCAGATGAGAAGTCCTGCAATGACTCGTTCATGAAGTACATAGAGAACCTGTCTACCCTGGACTCAGTCCTAGCATTCAAGTTTGTTGAACAGTTTAAACATGATTTGAAACAGACTCACAGTCTAGCCGGTCAGCAAAGCCAAATCATGGTACAAGACATTTTAGAAAGCACATTCTCAGCCAGCTTAAAATGAAACAGTTTGGGCCCATGACTGATAGACACCCAAACCACCCTGAAACAATTTAACTGGAGTTRCACTTGAATCAAGTTTTGCATCAGTCTGGAAAACTTGGAAAGCCAGTATGGAGATTTTTTCCTTTTGCTAATCCTTCTCCCCCCAGACTTCAGCACCAAGTATCAAACTACATAAAATACCATGGATCCAAAACTTCTATTCCCATCACAAACTAATTTATGAAGAAGTCTCTAAGTTCTACTTTCATTTAAAAATTTATTGCTGAAGASGGTGTGTTCTGCTGAGAAACTCAGGAAAAAAAATTACCTTATTTTAGCAATTCTTAGAGACCACGGAATGGTGTTATATACACAGCCTTTGGACACCATGTGTGAAATCCATTTTGTTTTAGATTTTAATAGAATAATGAAAATGAGAAATAAGCAGTGAGGCTAAAGGAAGAAAGAAAATGGATATAATCTTAACGAGGTTTCTTTAACAAGAACATACAGCTTGTTCAGGTTTCACTTACACTCACACTCTTACACATTTTACCTGAAGGATTAGGTTGTTTGATTTTAGCTACCAGCATGGGTCAGAATTTGCAGCATCCCAAACAAAAAGCAGGAAGTTAGCTAACTAGTAAAAGCCTTTTCTTAAAGTTTAGATTGAATAACTTGCTAAAATTATTTTAAAATACTATGTAACAAAGTAAGTAATTAAGGCACCTCCTGTTTCCAATGAAATACAACACAAACAGCTTAGGGCAGGCTGGAGTTCTGCTTTTTTTTTTTTTTTTTTTTTTTTTTTTTTTTTTTTTTTTTTTTTTGAATTAACAGTCATCACACCAGGGAAAGCAAAGCATCTCGCATCCAAAGAAGGCAGGCTAATACTGAAGAAAAAAAAACTCCATAAAGAGAAGCTGCACACAGAATCAGGAACTTGTGCTGCTAGAGTTTTTCTAGTTAAAGTTAGCAAGTAATATTTGATAGCTCCAGCCCTGATGGAAAGCCTCATAATCCTGCAGCTCTATAACTTTTTGTTTAATGCTTGACTAGTTGACGCTTTGCAAAATATGTTTTCTTTTGTTTTCTCTCCAGCCTCGTGAAATGGTCGATAAAAACTCATTTTGTTGAAGCAAACAAATTAAAGTGCATCAAAGGCAGGTGCTGGCAGCACACTTGGGAGAGGGCAACTGAAGACCACTATGGGGCTGGCACAGTGAAACGCAGAGGAGAAAGGGGACTGGGAAAGGGAAACCGACTGGAACAGGAGCCCCAAAAAGGGTTATCAAAGGCTGCGTGTTTGCTCTTAAATCAGCAGGAGCTGCACGAAGGCTCCCGCAACCGCGGCCCAGCACGCCGCGTCCCGTCAGGCACGGACAGCAGGCCCCGAAAACGCGCGGCGCGCAGCTGGCCGGACTTTCGTTGCGCTGGGGAGCGAGGGCGCGTGCTTTCCGGATCAACGCGTCCTCCCTCGGCGCAGGCTTCCCAAGCCGCTTCCACGGGTCGTTACCTCGTCCTGGCCCAGCAGCACTCTGGTGGCGAGCGCAGGCCGGGCGAGGCCGCCGCCGGCCCGCGCGGGCTCCACGTAGACGAGGGTGCCCATCTTGCCGTACTGCGTGGCCACGACGAGCACGGCGTTGGAGAAGGCCGTGCACACCACCTCCGTGGGGACGCCGCGCACCACGGCCGCCCGCTGCCTCGAGCTCACCGCCGCGCTGGCCGCCATGGCGCCGAGGCGACGCCGCGGCTGCCCGGGGAGCGC
>NW_028185039.1:1768851-1811232 GCF_003343005.1 Rhea americana | reverse complement strand
CGGAAGCGGCGCCTCTTTCCCCTCCCTCCGCCGGGCGCAGCCGACATGGCGGCGGCGCCGCGGCCTGCGCTGACGGGAGCGGGCCGCCGCGGGCCGAGCCGGGGGGCGGACGGGGAACCTCGGGGCCAGCTTTAACCCGTCTGTCTGTCTGTCTGTCTGTCTAATTATTTATTTATCTATCTATCTGTCGCCCCGCCGCCCCCGTTTCCACTTCGGAAGCGCTTCGCGGCACAGCGCCCGCGGGGAGCGCGGCGGCGGCGGCCTCCCGGCCCCGCGCTCGCCCCCGCCCCCGGTCAAGCTGCTGCCGGCTCCGGCGGAGGAGGGGTCGGGCCGCCCCTCGGGCCGGAGCTGCCTTTGCGCCCGCGGCCGGCGGGCCCGTGCGCGGCCGCTGCGAAGGGCGGCGCCGAAACGCGCTCCGGCTGCGCGCCTGGGCGTCCCGCGCCGCCTGGCCGGGGGGCGAGCACCGCTCGGATGCGAAGAGTTTTGTTTTGTTTTTCTTTTTTTTTCCCTTTCTTTAAAACAGTCATGAATAAGTAATTCTGGCCACGTTATCAAAAGTGATGAAAATTGAGATTTCTTGGGGCTGTGTGACTTTCTGCGCCTTTTCAAGTACTGTGAACGCATCTAAAAGAAATACGCTCCAAACCTTCGTTTTTATTAGTTCTGCTTTACCTTCTGTCTACCGTAGGTAAAACGTCCCAGTTCAGGCTGCAGCARCAGCGACCTGAATTTCAGGTTGTCTGTTCGGATAATCGCTTTAAAGACTGCCTAATTTATTCTGATTTTGCATTAAACACTTTAAGACTTCTAGCTACGGTTCTAGGAAGAGCGCACAAACTTTGTGCTGAGAATGCTTTCAGGCACCATTAGAGAGCAGCAGAGGTCCATGGAAAAGCTTTTAGCAGCACAGGTTATTCCGGTGGTTAATACAAATGGACAGGCTTGATCCCTTTTCAGCACTCCTTGCAATCTCACAAATACTGTTTTCCAGCACTGTGAAAAACCAACTTTCCTCTTTCTGGCTCGCCATCATCATTTGAGGCTTTGCGTGTTACGGAGATAATGGCAGCTCTAGTCACTAAAGCCTCCTGGCTCTTAAAGATGTTTATTCCTACTGTACCTTCTCTGGAGAATAATTTTACTTCAAGAAACACAAAGGGCCAGATTATTCCTGCCATGCTTGCCAACCTCCATTTTATTTTTTATATGGCAGGAGGATGAAGAGGGTCTGTTCRAGTTCAGCCTTAGATGGAAAGAGCTCCACTGCCTGTACCTCAGTGTATTCATTAGCCTGGGACCAAGGAGTTATTTTTAACACCTTCAAACAACTGGAAGTCTCATTTTGGCATGGAGTTGAGGTAGAGTGTAGCAAACTGACTACATCAAGCAGACAGTAGGAGGCAACTGAACACTGCATCACCAAGAATAAATACATTAAAAATGTTTATGAGCTGTTACTGAGGCAAAGGCTCCCGTTGTCCGTGTGACTCGGGCAGAAGAATGCACCATGGCAGATAATGGGACTTTTCCCTTGGGGTCTCTCTGCTTGCCACCTRTTTCTGATCATTTTTTGGCTGAGAAGGACTTGTATGTGCACTTACGCCCTGGTTGTCTATAGTGCTTTTCATCCAGAGATCCTTAATCACATTGCAAGCATTACTGCATTTAACTTCATAAACTCTCTTTTGACCTAGGAAATTATTAATACATCCCATTTTGTGGTCAGAGGGAAAAATGAACAGAGACCAGCAATTCAGGGGCTGTCAAATCCTTGGCTGGAGATTGTGCAGGAGTCCAGGATTGCTTCTTCCGTTCTCATGCACTCCCTAGTAAAGAAATGTAAGTTGTGCACRTCACAATCTCAGTTACTGTGAAAAATCAATGGCTGTGCAAACCAATACTTTGACAAGGAAAACTGCTCATAATATTGCAGTTTTATACCTTTATTATTATTTGAGTAGTTTCTTAGTACTCTTCTTTTTTAAAATGCTTAAGTGCCTTTGTGTGTGGACTGAAAGGAGGCTGCTTTTTATAATAATTGTATTTATCTGAAGTGATTTTGTAGAAAAAATGCGTAAGATCTGCAAAGCATTAGAAATGTTTCCCACTTCTCTCGAAAACGAGACACACTGTTTCAGGACATCCATTAATAATCCCTGCTCTTGGGAGCGCCTAGCTATCAAAGTGCTGGGTTGGTTTATTAGTTTACAGGTTATTACTTCTCTAGTTTAGATTTCTCTCTTGTATCTTTTATGATGCAGAATATAGACTATGAGCTGGAACCTCAGGTGCAGCCGGGCTGTGTTCTGTGCAGCCAAGGAGAGAGGAAAGGAATTAGTTTGCTCCCTGATGCAAGAGCTGCTAGGGAATTATTTTGGCCCATGTTGTAAATCAGTTACGTGAAGCAGAGCTGCCTTTAAGTACTTTCCTCTGGCTAGAGAACAGCAGAGTGCCTCTCTTATTATTAATACCACAACAAGGTTGGAGGACGTGGGTGGTGTGGGGTTGCTGTGCCTCTCGCTTCGGAGGTGAGTGCTCTCTCTGCGGAGCTGTTGTTTCAACGGGGAAGGAGAGATGGCAGAAATTCACCTCATGGGGTTTTCGAGCAGTTCCCACGGTGTTTAAGTGGAGTCTGAGAGTGGCTGCGTTCAGAAAATGCTACTCTTAGGGAAACAGAGGAGCACGTCCTAAGCTGCCCCCAAAGCCTAGCTGCAGCCTGGTCACCCYGGCTGGCTCTCTGCGGGCAGCAGGGAGCTGCTTTGTCACTGCTCGATGCAGAGCAGAAACATGGCTTTGCATCTGTCTCTATCTAGGCAGGAGCAAAGCTTGCCAGGGCAGAAGCCGACTGTTGTGAATGTCTCCTGGTTTCTAGATCCCAGTGAGGTTTGTGCCTGACAGAGGTGTGGGACTGCCAAATGAGACCCAAACTGAACAGTTGCTGCACATGGACAGAAACAGGATGTCAGGCTTCCAGGAGGCCTGAGGTCAAATTCTGAGCGACTGAGGAGCTGGGCACCTCCAGGGTTAGGTGTGTGCGGAGCAGCAATTTCAGAGTTAAAGCTCAGRCTCTCACTTGATGTGCTCCTATTTTGAGGGAAGATGAGGGGCTTCTTGCTCTTTTGTGCGTTGGGCCCTCTTCTGTGCTTACCATCGTCTCTTACTCTAAGAGACCAGTCTAAGAGYTTTGCTTTGTCCTTAGGTTGGCCACAAGTCTCTCATTGTACGGGACATCTGTTTCATCTGCTGCGTAAGAGGAAGGCTGAGCCGATCAATCAGGCATTGCAAATCCACTCCAACCTATTTTATCTGTTGATTAAACCTTGTTTTGGGGGTAGGATTCAGCCTGAAAAAAAACCCAATTTTTTAACAAAAACGAAACACAAAGCTCAAAACCAAATTGTTCCCTTTCTGTGTAGTCTTCGCACTGTCCTTAGGTACACATCTGAAATTGAAATCCTGAATGTGGTTGCGTGCCTGAGACTGTCGAATCATGCTACTGTCTCATTTTCCTGCATTTGCAATTCAGTAAAGAAATCATATGAAAATGGTCATTATTGTCTGTGCAAATAAGAAGTACCCATGTATGGTCACTTAAGGTATTTTCTTGCAAAAGCAGGGTAGGGTTTTGAAACATGGCAGTAAGCCAGCGTGCTCTGGCTGGGCCTGGAAGCATCTAAGTAGTAATTTGACTAGAGCTCWTTGGAAATTTTATTTCAATTCTAGCAGTCTATAAATAGAGGAGTACTCCAACTCTTACACAACTTTGTTGTGCTGTGTCATTTGTGTTTTCTGAGCTGCTGTGCAGATTGGGGAAGGAGGAGTTCAGATCCACAGGTCTGGGATGAGAAATGGGCTGCCTTGATGCTGGGTTGAGTTTCGGAAGGGGGCTGCTGCTCGGACTGCAGTACCTGGCAAAAGTGAGGCAGTCACACCTGCACGAAGACTTTGCTGAAAACAGTTTCCTGGGTGTTTGATCTACATCTAGTTTACTTATATTCAGTGCCTTTAAAACCAGTGGATCTTGTATTTCCTAGCAAAAGGTACCCAGAAATGACTTCAACGGTCACTGAAATGAAAATGRCATTTTTGAAATATGTGAAATATACTTCCAGAATAGCTCCAGTCTACCTAAAAGAACTAAAAGAGCACCAGCTACCTAAAAGAGTCAGGATTACCYCGTGAGCTCAATTTGTTGCTGTCTAAGGATAATTTTATCCTCGAAATTATCGTAAGATAACAGCTGGCTGTACTGGGCATTGTAGCCAGGGGGTACAGAGCAGAGACAGTCATCACAGTCCAAGATTAAGTTTGAGCCTCGTTTACATAATTTTTGTTTGTCAAGTAACAGTCCTGCGTTGATCATGACCATGACAGCGCCTGTGGATGGTATCATCCATCAACAGATCCACCCTAGGAACAGCAGAAGCGTTGCATTTCTGGAATGGCTGAAGGAGTTGTTTTCTACGGATCAGAAAAGGCAACAGTAATCACCACAGAGCTTACTGCAGTGTATGCAGGAATTTCTCAGCTGCTCGTGGTGGTCTTGTCTGATGAAAGGCAGCATGCAAATGGAGTGGATCATAAAAATAATTGTAGCATAGCTTCTGAGAACAGAATTCATATTATTCTTTCTGCTAAGATGTGTGAAAATACAAAAAATGACAACAAAGCTGCTGCAGAAACAACAAGAGAATATCAGGGTATTAGTATAATATTAATAGTGTAGTCGGTTGTATAAATCACTTAATTGTGACAACAAATTAAATAGTGTTGTTTTCGAGAATTCACCCATAGTTAAAATGATGTATCTGGATGAGACAAATGCTTTGTGCACTGCCAGCAATATATTAGCTCCTCTTTCAACTGAGAAAACAATTAAAAACTTGGTTGAAARGGGCATATTTTCTCTGTAGCCACTGATCCCTAAAACTCTTGAAGTAATAAAGTGTTTCTGATAGTTGTTCATTATTACACAGTTGAAAGAGGAAAAATCCATTGTCTCATTATGTTCAAGACAGTTATGAGATTGCACTGGGAATATTTGAAAATGTAAGATGCATACAATCAAATGTTTTCAACTTTGACAATGGATCATCATTTGCAGTTGATAATGCTACTGTTAACTTCGGGAGATATCAGTCAGCGCACACAGTGGAAAATGAGAATAAATATTTGCTTCTAGTTCATATACTGCATAAATAACAGCAAAGTACGCATTAGAAAAGTCATGATTTGATTTTGAGGGCTGTGTAACAGAAGTTTCAGAATTACAGGAGATAATTGTTTTGCCACACTTAARTATGTGGAAACATTTAGGCACTTCCCAGTGAAGTGAGAGTCTCTTTGCTTTTCAAATGAAACAATAGCAAAAGGATTTGGGGTATTAGAAATTACTTTTGCATATTAGGTGAAGATTGCCCCAGTCTGATTTTTAAGTTCTTTATGAATGTTGAAGATGGCTATGGTGGAAATGCCTGGTATCTGAATGCTTTGTCTTTCACAGTACATTAATTTTTTTGTCATCTAGTCAAAATTAAAATACTCTTTTATGCTGAAGTTTAGACTATAAAACATTAATTATGTTGTAAACCAAAACAAAGAATGAACAACATATTGATCATACAYGCCAGGCCTGCATAAAGACATACCATGGCAAGGCAAAAAATGTAAACAGATCTCCTTCAGCAGTACGTGTAAGCTGTCAGATCCCTGTCTTCGTCTGCCTACACTAACTTGATTCAGTTACTGTCTCTGAAAAAAATGTGAGATTTTAGGAAACCAGAACCCTTATTGAGGAACTTATGTATGACATGTATGACATTTCCAAGATTGGAAACAGATTGATGAAGAATTTGAAAGATTTTGTGAAGCTTGCATAAATGCTCCAGGAATTTGTACTTAGAAATATTTCAGTATTTATCTGCAAATCCTAGTTATCTCCATTTCTTAAAATTTGTAGAGTTTATGTCTGTTCCTATCTCTAGAGAGTAATAGAATAACTATTTTCTTTTGGAGGCAGACAAAATGTTGAGTCGGTTAAAGCTGAGGTTTAAATTAAAGTTAATTTCAATTGAATGCATAACGAATTTTGTGAACCAACATAAAAATGAAAAAGTACTGAAATTGTTTATAAGTACCATTCTAAGTAATGAACTGAAGTTTGTGATAATTGAATTGTACATTTGATGGGCGATACAAATGTACTCTTAGGAGAAAAATACAATTATATACTGAGGAAAATGGCATTAAAATAAATGGCATTAGAATAAAGYGTTGTTTCTTATTTTGCAGGTACTTATCTCCTATTTCTATCCAAAAAAGATGATCATCAAGAAAAGTGGATAAGTTATGAACTTTTTAAGCTTCATCCTGGAAATAAGGTTTGAATATCCCATAAGGAAATCAATGCCATTTTCCTGCTCTCTCTTCTGTCTCTGTAAGAAGTGTCCTGCATAACTCATCCTCTGCACTCTACTTACAATTCTTCTTTTATTTCTCTAGGTGACTCTAGGCTGAGCTCCTGTTGTTGTTCTTAACTTGATCTAAGCCTCCTTTCCTAGCTTCTTCAAGAGCATTTTGGAACCACTTTTTTTCCCTGAAACCCTGAGATCAGAGAATTCTGGGGGACTAGGTTTAAACTTGTTAAACTGAATTAACACTCCTACCACATGATTCTGGCCTGTGCCAGTCCTTCTAATCTTGTTCAGAGTTTAGGATAATTTGTTTAGTAGTGCTGATCAGCTGGAGGTTAATTCAATTGGACTTTGGTTATTTATTCATGCCCGGATTTGCTAAGTGTCACAGCAGATACATGAGGTCTCTGTTACAGTTATGAGACGGCTTCATTAGTGTGACGGAGAGTCCATGTGGATGACTTCCTTTCCTCACTGCAATAACTGGCTGTCAGGGCTCTCTCCAGTGGAARAAATCCTTATATAATATCTCCCTTTCATTTGTGTCATAAGTGTATTGATTACAACTTATAATATACTTCTCTGTTCTGATTGCTGGGACTGCGAATAATCTTACTCGGGGATCTCAGTAATATTCCTGCTCTATAGTTTAAATTGATATTAGAGTTAAAAGTACAAATATGTTTAAAAAGTAATTTTTTATTAACAATCCAGGCTTACAATATTTTGGTTGCAGAGAGCTTCTATTCACTTCAAGGTCCACTTTCGCCACCAGTGAAATGCTGCCAGCTCTGGGGTGGAACACAGTCAGTCTTTTACTCTGTCCAGAATTAACTATGCCGAAATGGAAGACAAGAAGGAAGAAGAAAATCGCATCCTGCTGAAATCTCTGGAGGAATTTAGGTTGGCAGAATGTTGTTACTCGAGCTGGAACATGGCCAGGACACCAGGATTAATGTTAGCACAAAATGCCGCTTGATTGCAAGTGTTTGGATAACCTTGGATGAAAGTCTTATCTGAAAAGAGGTTCTTCTTACAGAATAGGGCTTTCTGATATTGGCTGGGACTTTGGTTCAAGGTTGACTCAGAGAATTTTTGCTATTGGYTTCAGCAGTTTTTGAACTGGGCAGCTCTTGAATGGGTAACAGATCTCTCCTTCACAGCCTGAAGCACAGCAAATAATTTCCCAGTGAGGATTCTATGCCATAGACTGATGTCTCTTTTTAGACATGCTGTGATTAGATGTTTCCTGTTATATCATGCAAGCATTACAAATAGGAGCCTGAAGCAGTGCTTGCTGGGGAAAGGTCCTTAAGATTAGAAGCCAGGAAAAAATGTTCAATACGGAGACGGCACTGGGCCAAGCCAAGCTCTTGCTGCCGCATAAAGGTGAAATAGTTGCTTATGTCATATAATTACTCTCAGCAAGTAAGATGAGAGTTCACCTCTTTCTTCCTTGGTTTATTTTCCCCTCTATATGTTTCTACAGACAGTTCTCTAATACAGGTTATGGCTTGGTTGAACTAGGTGGTGCCCAGTGAAAGCTTTGATGATTAATAGCAGCATTAATCCACATTTCTTCTCTTGCTCTCCATTTTTCAATTAAGTTTAAACCCTTTTTTGAGGAGCAACCATTAACTTTCAAGGAGTGAGAAATATTCCCACATCTTTGGCTTTCTTCAGAACCCCCTGTCACAGTTGCATACTGTGAAATACGGTTTCCAACAGAATAATGTTCCCAAAACCAGCTGGGACGTTATGCATTACAGCTCAACATTCTTTGCAGAAGTTTATTTGTTGTTGACTTGGAAGCCCAGTCAGAGCTTTTTTAGAAGAGATTTCTGCTTACCTACCCAACAGTACAACAGGGGTCTCAGCTCTGACACGGAAGCTGGAGAGACCTGGACTACAAGAAAGACATGTTAGTACCTGTGTTTGTTGCCGGACAGGTGGCCTGCTGCCGGTTTGGCGTTCCTTGCACTGGTCCTGAGTTTCTCATACCTGCATGGGCACAAGGAAGGCATCAAGGCATCATGTGATAGGAGCTGTTGCTCAGCACTGAGGCTGCTACAAATTATGAAGGGTGCTGCATGTGGGAAAAGCTAGTGTTTGTTCCCAAGAGACAGGATCTGTGTCTGGGGGAAAAAGAGCAGTGTGTAACTCCCTCTGTAACAGTGATTCCCTTGCCCTGCAGCCACTTCTTTGCAGTAAGACAGGAGCTCCATGCTAAAGGAGTAATGTTTACAAGGCTGTATGTCAACTGCATGTGCAGTTAAKCTCTGTGTGAGTATGGGATGTGCTTTGCTGTTTATTTTTGAGAGAAAAACCCATCAACACGTGTGTGTGTGTGTGCACGTGTGTGTGAATTTGGCCTAGGCTGTTTCATAAGTGGATCTRTTCTGCATCCTATCTGAGCCTAGAAATGTCTCAGGTTTCCCTCGTCTTCCATGGGAGCCATTGATTGTCCCATTTCCCCCAGYCCAGCCTTCCCATTCCTCTCCTACAACACCTCTGACTTATATAAGAGCCAAGACATGATTCCCTCAATCATTTAATATTTCTTCTCCCTGTCTTCGTTGTTTTCCATTTATAGGTTAGCCAGCTCCTGAGATGCTCAATGCTTTCCCTAACTTTACTTTGACAAGATAAACTTTGAAATTAAACATTTTCATTTTCCCCTCCTCTGTTTGAAGGTTATTGTATAATTCTGTATTAAAAAAAAAAAAAAAAACAACAGTAAACAGAGAAGTAATCACAGATGCATTTTGCTGAGGAGAGATAGATAGCCTGACATAAAGGATTCAACATACAGATATCCCTGCTTCTAATCAAATGGCCAGTTTCATTCTTTGTGTATAATTCCACTGGGGATGAACCAGACGCTGGRGCTCTAAGGAAGACCATGTGCTGACATTTTGTTTCATCGAGTCCCTGGAACGTTGAATATGCTCTTGATATGCAAGAGTCGGCTGAAATCTACAACCAGCTCCACAAGTGTGATTGAATCTGGGTCGGGAGATTGACACCTGTGTGATGAGGAAGGGCATTCGTTATCCTCTGTTCAGGGCTGTACCGTTCTAGGCATGTGGACAGAGTTCGGCGTGCATTATCTCAGGCAGAGAGAGTTCGCACAGTCATGCTCCAACTTTCATTTCCTATATGTATTTCTACTGYGTGCCGGCCATCTCAGTGCTGTACTGACGAGCGAGTAAGCAGACACCGTCATATCTAAATATATACATGTGCATCAGCGAACAGATGCACATTGTCTTTGTGAATTTGAATGGACCAAAACATGTAGCACAACCTTCATGTTAGGCTCACTTCCCTTCACTTGCCCGTGCTTCTGATAAATCACTGCTGTCYTGAGGCCATCTGTGTCAATAAAGCCCAAAACTCTGTTATTGCAGGTAGTGATGGTACAGTGGTGAAATCTGCAGTGTTGTGCCTTTCACACA
Organism: Rhea americana; assembly: GCF_003343005.1. Lineage (NCBI taxonomy): Eukaryota > Metazoa > Chordata > Aves > Rheiformes > Rheidae > Rhea > Rhea americana. The sequence goes on along the minus strand of NW_028185039.1, from coordinate 1,801,361 downwards.
CATAGTCCCCATGTCCAAAAGTAGTCAYAAGACCTTTGAACAAAAGGCTTAAAGTCTCAAAGATGGTACAGGAATAGAAAAGGAGAGGCCATACACAGCCTTTAGCCTCTGCTATCAGAGGCAATATAAGACAGGAAAATGCCCAGATGATCGTATCATACTGTCACTAGGACCAATCCTTTTGGGATGGTACGGTGAGGAGCTATTGAGAAAAATGTTGTCAGAGATTTGTGTTGGAAATGTCATTTTGACAAATCAGGCTATATTATTTTGATCACTCCCTTTCAAAGGTAGTTTTTAGATTGCAGTGTCCTGCTTTGAAGACTTTTGGAACAAAGCTGCAATCTATCATGTCATGTCAGTTTTTCCATCCACACTTTATTTTACCTGGAAAAACAGAAAGCAAAGAAAACATTTGATTCACCTAGACTACCCAGGGGATGTACCAGTTTTGTGAAAACTTGCAAAATGTTGGTTCCTTTTTCCTATTTAGGGGAAAAAATGGAATTTCTCATCCTTTTGGAGAATGGAGAATGAGCTCTGATGAGGCTGTCTGGTACTGAGGCCAAAATCAAGGTGCTGAACCAGGGCTGCTACTGAATCATCTCCTCTTATACCTGAATACAGAAAGGTCTCTTGTTCAGACTRTTGTTCTGATGTGTTGGTCATGCCATGGCGTGAACCAGTACCACTGTCCCTGGGGGAAGCTGTGCTTCATACTTGACAGGCAGGCCTTGGGGAGCACACGCTGAAGACTTTATGCCCTCTGAAACACAACACAGGACGCCTTGACAGGGATCACTGGCAGAGGCAGTACGTCTTGGCATTTAGCCTTCAGGGAACCTGGCACTTCTTGCAATAAATCCTCAGGGAGGGCACTCAGGTGCCTTTGACAGGTGTCTTAAATGGAGAAAGCAGCATATCTTGGCAGGGAGCTGGAAGAAAAGGCAGCCTTGGTAGGCAGCCTTTGTGCAAGGCAGGTGCTTTGCAGTTCTCCTTTAGAAGAAGGAAGTATATTGCAGTAACAGGTAGAAGGGGTGGATTCAGTCCAGCCACTTTGGCCTTCGGTGCAAGGCTGGAGCTCCATATTCTCTCCCTAAAACCCTATGTGGCTTTCACAGATGAGAGACGAGCCATTCTTACACTTCTCCATGCTTTCCTTGATTTGCTTTGTGCCTCAGGCCCTGCTGAGGGTTCGTCTTCACCCAAGAGGCAACTACTTGGAAGAGGAAGGCTGTTTAAGTGAGGTCTCAGAGGCAGGGAAGCCACAAGGTTTCCGCTGAAGGAAGAGAAGCAGGCTTATACTGTAAAACAGGGCTGGAGCATCTGCCCTTTGAGGAACGGCTGCRAGAGCTGGGCCTCTTCAGCCTGGGGAAGAGAAGAGTGAGGGGGATCTTATCAATGTGTACAAGTACCTGAAGGGAGGGTGTCAAGGGGACGGGGACAAACTCTTTTCATTTGTCCCTTGTGACAGGACAAGAGGCAATGGGCAGAAACTGAACCACAGGAAGTTCCACCTGACTGTGAGGGGGAATTTCTTCACTGTGAGAGTGACGGAGCACTGGACCAGGTTGYCCAGAGAGGTTGTGGAGTCTCCTTCTGTGGAGATCTTCACGGCCCACCTGGATGCAACCCTATCTAACATGCTCTAGGTGACCCTGCTTGAGCAGGGGGTATGGACTAGATSKTCTCCAGAGGTCCCTTCCAACCTTACTGATTCTATGATTCTATGATTTTCCAAGAAATGGACATGGTCGTCTTTGGAGAARAGCCTTGAACTCAAAGGGAGGAGTTGGTGCTGTGTGTGGAGCTGGGGAGAGAAGATGTCTCTCCCACTTTGGCAGGTGGAAAAGCAGCTGTGGAGAGACTCTGCTCCGAGCTGAGGGCTTGGGTCCTGGTCCACACTGAACTGGCTAGAGGAAGGTGTCTGCAAGGTATGGACGAGAGCATCCATCACCCAAGCAGGGCACCTTGTAAACTGGGCTTGTGGGCACACAAAATAAACAGTAAAACAGCCAGGTAGAACAAGGAAGAGGAAAGTGTTGTCATTTCCTATGTGGCAAGGAATGAAGGAGGCAGGGCAACTCATGTTTCTGGATGCCACAATGATGGTGCTCTGTAGAGCCCACTCTGATTGGAGAAACTTAAAGCTTTCGACCACTTGAAGCCTCTAAGTAACTATTTAGAAGACCTTTTCCCCATCACAGGTATCTTGCAGCCAGAGTGGGTTATGTCAAATGGGAAACACCCTCCATTTCTCTATACTTTGAGGGAGTCTTATCAAAATCCTCCTCATATAATATACATACAAATGCATATATATATATATATGTGCACATACACACACACACACATATATATATATACATATACATGCACACACATACAATCTCCTGCCACTGAACAAAGATATTGTGAAAGTCAGTTGGATCCTCCAGAGAGAGAGATGCAAAATATGTTTGCAATAAAGCTTGTCTGATGATACCCATAAATACAGAGCTGAAATGCTGGCCCTTCTGTCCTCTCTAGTGCCATCCCACCAGAGCTGCGTAGCTTACATCCTGAATCATCCCCAAGGAGAGCAATAGATGTGGTACACTTGAAATGGTTTAATTTCTAACTGGCCCAAGCACAGTTTATCCCTCCTCCATCAGGCAAAAGGAAGATGGAGAATTTTAATATCTTCTAGTGAGATCATAGGACCTCTGAGTGCCCAGCTTTATTCAATGCAGTTGCTGTATTTCACCAATTCTGTGCAAGAAACTGCAAATGCGGTAGAAGTTTGGCTCCCCAGTTGCAGCAGCAGCAGAAGAGAATGCCAATGCCTGTGTAGAAAGCTGACCCTTTCTGTTTTTCTGRTTCAACTGTGGGCCCTTGAGATGTCTGTTCTCAGCTGTGGGAGACCCTGCTGAGGCTTATAAGGTCTTATAACCTTATAAGCCTTATAACCTTACTATAGCAAGGTTCTCAAATGGCCTGATTCCCAGAGGCAGTGGTGATGTATTCTCACTTCAAGAAACAGATCTGCAGTCAGATGCATTTGATGAAGATCTAACACTTTCTTCGGTTTACCCTGGCAGGCCTGAGGTTGCTGCAGCCATTCCTCGCCTGGGAACAGCGTGCGTGTTTTACAGGCAGACTGAGGCAGGGAGCTCCCTGGCTCTGCTGCCCGTTCTGAACAAGTTCTCCCAGCTCGCAGAGAGGGGTCAGGCCCTAGGAACCCCCTCTCACCACACACTGATGCCTCAGCTACAAGTTGCACTGGGAATGAGATAAACGACTGATAGCTGCTGTTGCAGGAGGAGATCTTTGGAGCACATCCAGCCTCCTCTATGGTGGAGCCAAAAGCAAGAAAAATCTATAGGGCAGCCTGCTGCTGTGAGATGGCTTTGCTTTGAACATAAACAAGAAATACATTTTCAGAGAGTATGGAATCCACAAGCACTAAGAAAATAAAACGAGATAATCAGATGGCTGAATTACTAACTCATCAGAGGCCAGTAGGGACTGCAGTAATACAAGCAGAATTATATTGTCAATTTGTATTGTACATTTGGAACAGCAAGGATCACGTTTATTTGAAATTAAGAATAACCTGGAGGGGGCAAAAAAAGCCACCAGCGTACCACATAGTTGAGAGAAGGACAATTTATGCTTGACATTAATCAATACTCCTCTATGTCTTCTAATTGAGTCAGGCCGGCCTTCCTCCCGAATGTGACAGTGACAGCTGACCTCCTCTTCCCATTTGATGGATGTAATTGTACTGCAGCTGTAAATAGAGAAGACACCAAAAATGGCTTTGGTTTGTCCTCACACYTGTGTACAAACCCTGCTGGGTGCAGAGCATCAGTCTGCCGGGCAGGACGTGGGCACTGGTGCTGTCTGGCCTGGCACAGCCTGAGGGCCTTGCCCACGGAGGGCATCTTCTCCCCAGTGCTCAGCTCCCTCGCAAKCCTGTGAAGCAAGCATCTTCTGAACTAAAAAATGACCAATTCTGGTGGCCTCCTCAATAATYTGGCACATGTTTTGTCTCCTAATACAGTCTTTTAAAAATACCTCAATGCCAAAGGCACAGAGTGGGTTGATTAGTGCTGTGCGATGCTTGGGGATCCGCAGCTGAAACATGTTGTTGTTCCTTTTCAGTCCGAGGTCCTTGGTTATACGGACAAATTTGCAACAATTGTTGGATTCATGACTAGGAAAGAACTGATTGTGGGGACGCAGGGCTTCATCCAGCATGCGTCTGAGGCACTCTCAACTCCCTTCTGTGGATCTGGGCGCTTCCTGACTGTTTTTTTTCTTGTGTCCCTCAGCTCTGGCTGGAGGTACATCCAGACTAAGATGAAAGATTTTCCTTTTCCCTCTTGAAATTGTTTCTTGTGTTCTCCACTGAAGCTCTTCACTTGGTATTTGTTGAAGGATGAGTCAAAACTCTGGCCTATTCATATTTGACATCATGTGCACATGAATTGGTACTTTACATCCTAGGGAATCCTTAAGAAGCACCGCTTTGGTCTCTTAACAATTTTATTACAAACCYATTTTTTTCCTTTTTCTCCCGATTCCTTTTTTGTTTTTGTCATAGATAAGATTCATTTTTTCTGGACATGAATCTGTTGCCTGAGGTTTCTCAAATCTCTGCTCTGGGACATGGTGAAAGCTTATCACTCAGGCAGAGTGAGAAAGAAAAAGTACACGAGGGGAACTGTGACTCATGCCGAAATTGAAAYGATGAAGCAGAAGTTGCTATTATGAAGACCAAGAGGTGTTCAAAGACTTACTGGTGGAAAAGCAAAAGCCTGGGCTTTTCAGCCTTGAAAGGCTTCTACACATGCAAGCTCTGAACACTGAATGAGGGTCGTGGTCTGGTGAGCTCTATGCTTGCCTAAGTCCTTTCGATGTTAGCAACAGCGCAGATGAGCCGAGGACTTCAGTGAAGGCCACATGCAGTGGGTTTAAGCCTAATCTGTAAAAGATCTGTTAAAACTTGAAGTGGTGCCTTCTTCTCCATGATGGAAACTGTAATGACTTTTTTCCTGAAGGGGCTGAATCTGAATGAGGGAAAATGAGCAGAAAATGTGCCTGATTTTTCTATTTTGATGAATGAGCTGAAGAAGGCACCTATGTGTCTGACATCATGAAAAGCTCCTTGTTTTGATGGAACCTTAATGGATTTTTCAAAAGACTCTTTGAACAGCTCTCCCAGCTCTACTGGAAATGGTGATGTTTTGAAACTGGTGCCTTGCCATGTCTATTTATGTTTAATATTGCCTTCAAAAATAGCATTGCTTACATCTTTTTGCAGTATTCAGAGCAGTATTAGTTACATAGAAAGATGGGCTGGCCTTGCCTCTGCTAAGCTAGGGAAAATGCTTCAGGGGAGCCCAAACCAGCATCATTTGCCAGAGATGGGTGAGTGAGATGTTTTCCTCTCACTCGCATTTTTGATACAACAGAAAGAAAAAAAGATCTGTCCGCTACCGGGAGAGAAAAGTTTACAACTTTTATGCTGTTAAGCCTTTTGATGGAGACACCCCAGTGCCCATTATCTACTCCAAGACCCTGTTAAAAACTTTTCCTTTGTGTCTCACCTGAATTGCTGTTAGTACAATTCAAACCCCTGACATCTTGTCCTCTCTGCCAGGGCCRTGGAGTTCAGACTGTTCCCCTCCTCCTGGAGGTTATCTTTTAAAGGCATTARAGACTTAGCTGTTAAGCTAGGGGAGAGACAGGGCTAACATCCCTCCTCTGCCATTTCTTCTTAGGCTAAGTAAAGGGAGTGTTCRTTCCTTGAACGGTGCAGAGCTCAAGGACTTGTGTCTTTTCATAACAGGTAGCACCCTTGCCCCAAGTCTGCCGTCATCCTATCTCCATTCTGGAGAAAAAGCCGTGCCTCCGTTCATTCCCATCCTGAATTTGTGCAGTCAGTGCCTCCTGCTGAAATGCATCGCCTTGCTCTTGTCCCCAGCTCACGTTCACCTCATTTTTGGGGATCATTTCATACAATTTTGTACAATTGGTCTAAATCATTTTGAGTTCTAGCCCTGTCCCTAAAATGCCCTTGCCCTGCCTCCCTGATAGCMCTTGTCTGCATGCATAATAAACCTGATCCTTCATTTGTGTAAGCACCAGACGGAGCTGGAGGCAGGACAGCGCTCAGCCCAGCCAGCGGTATGGGCCCTGAGCCGCTCCGCAGGGATCTCCCACCCCCTTGTGTATGTGCCCAGGCCAAGGCTTTTCCCCACATGCTCTTTGACCGAGGGGCCCCGAAACAAGGGGCAGAGGCTCATAACCTCAGGGCTGCGGTGCAGCACCCATTACAGCATGTGGCTGGGAGGGAGAYACCAGGAGTGAAGGGCTCTTTCCCCGCAGACCTCCCTCCTCTGTGGTCATGTGCCTGCAGGATGAGCAAGATGTCCAGTCGTGTCCTCACTCCTGAGAAATCCGTTATCACGGGCCATTTTTTTTCCTCTGAAATATCCTGAACTCTACAAGCGCTGCAGTGTTATCTATCCCAGTGCCAAATTCTCCTTAATGAGGTTTATCCAGCTCTTCCAGCATGGCTTAACATTGTCCATCCAGTCCAGCCACAGAAGATCCTTTATTTTGCTAACATAATTAATAGCAATAAGCAGTCCATGGTGTGTGGTGATAATGRTATTGATGCTGTAATGCCCTACAGACAGAGCTCGGGATTTCAAGAAAGTTTCATTCTGTGTGCGGTGTTAGCAATTTCCCCAGTTCCCTTCCTGAACAATTTCTCTATTTCACATCCTATGCTGGAATTATGCCTCCCGCTGTTTACATTAAAAATGCATTATACAAGTGTTGAAAACATTGAGTTCTGTGTTGCTGGCAAGGATGGAAGCTGTTACATTTAAGAAGCACTCTCTTATATTATTACCACTTCTGTTTAATTTAGCAGGATTATTTTCTCTAAATCCAAAGCTGGGGAAAGATTCCTGTAAATATTCTTCCCACTAGCCAATTTCTTTGTTGTTCAAACCCATGTATAAGCTGACTTGCTTATGAATTGCCATGTCAYCCAGTTAAAATGCTGATTTTTCTCTGTTAGCTTTCTCCTGTSCTTTGGATCAAAAATATACAAAGACAAGGTAATGCCACTTAAAAGAACTCCAGAGGAGCTGGGATTTATGGTAGCAACATAGCAGTGCCAGGCTGGGAGGATGTTGAGGTTTCTAAACTGTCCAGAAGAGCCACGACCTAAGAAAACGTGGGATTTAGCATCTGTGCACCTGTAGCGAATAGCTGTTCAAATGCACTGCATCCTACAGTTCTATAAATAAGCCGAGGAAGGATTTTCTATGGGACTCACTGCTGTACGGAGTGTGGCAGGACTAGGAATTAAACCCGTATCTCTCAGACCCAGAGCTTTAACTACATGGGCATTTTTTCTTCTGGATAATGTAACTCGATACGGGTAAATTAGAGGCCTGAAATGAAAAATAGCAAGAGGGGGCCAGTAGCACAAAAGACCTGAAATGATGACTGCAAGTTGAGCTCAGAGCGTCCAAAGCAAATGAGGTATGAGAGGAAAGAAAGGGAAGGAAAGAAGGAAGGAAGGAAGGAAGGAAGGAAATGTGGCAGCACAAGGGAGGTTGCATGGGAATTGCCTCACCTTGGGGTATAGCAATAGCGCGTTGGAGTGGGGAGGTGTAATGAGAAGTTACAGGACAGAAGATTAAAGAAGCTAAGGCTGCAGAAAACTAGAGTTGATTCAACGTAGGATGCAAGGCTATAAGGACCACTGCCTAAAGGAAAGAAGTTATTTTCCTTAATTAGTGACTGAAAAAGCTGTAGCTAATGGGCATAAGCTTTTAGGAGTCAGACYAGCCCGGGTTTGGGAGCAGCACAGGACTTGGCAGCGGGCTCGCTAGGTGCCCGGCACTCAGTGCCTTGCTGCAGGTGCCCAGTGGCCACAGCCATCGTATTTTGTATTCCTGAGGCCCTTGGCGACACGATGGAGGGCGTTAGGAAACCGGCCTCCCGGGGGTGAGGAGTGCTGGCTCGACAGGGACTGCGTGACGTCGGGGCTGGCCACGTCGGGGCTGGCCACGCCGCGGGGCCGCCCGGGCAGCGGCGGGACGCCCTGCAGCTGAGGCATCTGGTTCACATCTTCTTCCCAGCCTGGCAGCCCAGAGGCATTTAGAGACCAGCGTGGGTCGTTGGCGATCCCATAGCCTTCAGGAATGTAATAACGTGTCTGTTAGATCTCTTTAAGCGTTTGCCAAGTCACTGCTCTATCCTGAAGGGAAATAACCTTGTGCTGAACAGTTAGATCATCTAGTGCTAATGTAACAGGAGAAAGCCTATTAAATGTTATGCTGGAAGGGTCCTTTGGGTCTTGAATAGCTTTTCTCTTTTTCCCCCCCCTCCTTTTTCTTTTCTTTTTTTTTTATTCCTTTTTCCTTCTCTCCTTTTTCCTCTTTCCCATCCCATTGGCGCATTAGCCAAGGTAAGGACCAGTCCAGCTGTGGCCGATCTTCAGTCCTGCCGACGGCCCCTTGCCAGGCTGCAACCACCTCCCCTGTTTCGGCAGAGGTTTCCGCGTGCACAGCAGCRCATGGCGCTTCAAGGTGGGAGCCCCAGGGCCTCTCTGCTCCCAGTGTTGCTGAAGCACTGCTGCCCCGGCAGAAACAGCCGGAGAGAGGCACATTGAACTCTACAGTGCATCTCCCACGCAGATGCAACTCTGAGCTCTTTATATTGGTTTAACAACAGAAAAAAACAACAAGCCTGCTCATTAATCACCTGGCTGAAACACTCAAAGGAGAAGCACCGTATCGACCCCGTGCCTTTCCCCAGCGAGCCRCAGAAAGGCAGATTTGCAGCCTGCTCAGTTGTTAACCATGGGCTTCACCTGCTAACGTTAATGGCTTTTGCYGTGGCACTTTCCCCCGGCAATCCTAATTGGATCCAGGGCACTCTGAGGAGTAAGGAGCATGAGCAAGCTGCTGGGGTATTTAGCTCGCTGAAATGTAAAGGTACATGACTGCTCACAGGTTGCAATAGATACCTGCTCAACCAGCCCTGGGGAAACATAAGCCACCGTGGAAAGCACAGATCACATGATAAGGCAGGGCCTTACTTTTGGGCTAAGTATGAGGCTCTTCTGGCAGTTTTTTTAACAGCTGGTTCCTTAAATCAACTGCTTTTGTGGGGCACCCTAGCGATTCATGGGCCTTGTGCATCTTCCAGGGCAGGGAGAGGTGCCCGTAGGCCCTCTGCAATGAGTACCACCGTAACCGACCTAGCCGTTCTCCGGGGCTCCTTTGAGACGAGTGGCTCYGTGTGCCAATCACCTGGAGCAAAGGCAGCTGCTCCTGAGATGCTCTGACTTCCGCGATGCGCCAAGCCAGCGAGGGGCAGATGGGAACACATCTGCCCCACACCCGSGAGGCAGAGCCCACGGCAGCTGCCCCAGCCTCCCCGCAGCGTGCCCGTGGCCSCGGCGGCAGGGCGCGACGTGGCGGGAGGTGTTGCGCTAAGCCAGCTGCTGTAAATTCCAGCTGCGAGAGATGCCAGGAGTATCCTGAAAAACAGCTCTGCCTGCTCCTGCCTATCCCACCATCCCCGAAGAAGTCATGCACCGGCAGGGTACAGGAAGGCACCGCTCCCCGGGGAGGCTCCTCCRCAGTTCCCCGTGAGGACTGAGCTAAGCAGCCACTGGATGTCATTATTGCTCCAAACAAACACATCCRAGAATCTATTCCAGACCACCAAAAAAATGTGGCTTTTCAGTATTCCCTAGGGAAAGCTTGAAATGTGCTTTGTGAGGACCCAAAGCCATTCACCTCCTCCCTGCAGCTCTTGCCTGCACCTCCGCGTGCTCCAGGCTGGCGAGCCTGACCTTGGCAGGAGGCTGTGATCCTGCCCGACCTCCCTGCCCTTCCCAGGAGCTCCTGCCACTATCTCATCCACCGGTGATGGCATCATGGCTGCTTCTACAGCAGCAGCAAAGGGTCCTGCAGTCACGGAGTGGTGCCACTGTAATGGATATTTGATCCAATAAATCAGAGGGCAAAAGAAATCTAATTCAGGGCACCCTCTTGTCTCCCCTCATGCTTCAGATGGGAACCACAGCTGGCTCGTTGCGTCTGGATTGAAATGCTTTGCGTTAGGTTGTTCAGCCTGTCAAAAACTTTTCCTGCCTTCTTTCTGCCTCACTTTTAAAGGAGGGCTGGTTTTCAAGGGAAACTGCCTCCTGAAACCAAAGGGTAATTGCAAAAGGGTGATATCCTCCTTTGGCTTGCCTCACCTGGGGATTTTCATTGCAATTTTCCCAAATTCATCCTGATTTTGCTTCTTGGAATGCCTGTTCAGTGTCTGACCTGGTATTTATTGAAAATATTTTATCTGGGGCTATGGGGAGCCTCACTGATCCGTGCTCTTTCATCTTTATGTGCCTGCTTCTAAGTTACCCTATTTCAGTTATATCCCTTTCACAGGCTTTTTTCTTGTTCCACTACAGCCATAAACCAAGACAGGGAAACGCCGGCTGCTTAGAGCTTAATGTAAAGAAATAATCCTGAAATGGCAGAGCTGGATGTGTGTGAGCTGTGCCTCATCTCTAGCACAGCCTTGGGGCTCCCKAAACGGCTCGGGTCAGCGTCAGCAGCTTCCTCTCCTAGTGCAAACATTCATTTCGCACCATTGCAAGGAGCCGCAGCCCTAGGGAAGAACCGTTCTGTTCAGCCTTGCTCCTAAGCCTGTGCAGAGGAAAGCTTGGGACAGGCCTTGGGTTCGTGTCAGCGGACGGAAAGCCGTTTCACAGCGCTGGTAATAACGCTCAGCATATGCCTGCGCTCCCCGCTCGTTTTGACTTGGATGGCAATCTTTGCAATCAAAACAATATGACAATTCCAATCACTGCGATTGCTTTAGGCAGGTGTAATTCAAGCTCTGGCTGCAGACATTTGTCGTTTAATTAATGAGGAAAGAGCCAAAATTCTGCAGAAGAGTGAAGAGGGCGAAGAGAAGAGCCTAGGGGAGACTGGGGTACTAGCGAAGGATGCCAGCAGACCTGCTCAGGCTTCAGCTGTCCAYGCACGTGGGTAATGCCAACGTTAATCCCAGCATCACAGGCAGAGACGTCGGCAAGCTGCGGCGCACGACACAGTTATCCGTATATTCCAGCCCAGATCGTGGGGAACAACTTGAGGACAGCACAGAGGGATGCCCTGTGCAGTTCGCCTCTTACCGCTTTCGTTTCTTTCCCGMCGTGGGTCGCGCTGGCTCGCAGCCTCCGCGGGCCAGGCTCAGCCCAGGTGCCCGTGGCTGCAGCCCCGCTGAGGTGGCAGGGTGGTGCTGGCCTTCTGGCGGGGCAGGATTTGGCCCTGTAGCTCTCCCTTCACAGCTGCCGCCTTGCCAACAGCAGTATTGCTTTGCAGCTGGACTGTGTGTGCCTCTGCTTTTCCTGCTTCCAACTCAGATTTCAATTTTCTAAATCTAAAATGAAATTAATGGGCCCCATTCCTGCAGCAGGGGAAGCGGTGGGCAGCGAGAGAAGCAGTTTGGTCCCGTTTACTGTGGGCAAATTGACCGCGTTTCCACTTTCGGTAACTCGTTTCCTGGTGTTATAAGGCTTCTGCGGCAGCTGCCCTGCGAGGCTCTCCCCCTCCTCAAGCTCAAAGGAAAGATGCTTCGGCACCCGGCTGCCAGCCTGTGTGTAGAGCTCCCTTTCGTGGAAGGGAAACTGAGGCACACACTGACCCAGCTCCACAACGCCATGCTCAGTCCCCCTCGACGGCTGTCTGCGCTGGCTGGTGGCTCGAGGACCCCGAGCTGCCCCAGTGCCAGGACCTGCTCTTCTCTTAATTTAGTCCTGTCTCAGCAGATGGCTGAGCAACTAAGAACCAAATTTTGGAGAGAACTTAGATGAAAATCCAGAGGAAATTGCTGGCTTCCTGCAGTGCTGGCTCTGAACTGTTTGATATTCTCTCTTTTTTAGGGTTTGCTTGTTTTAAAGCAACATTAATTGGAAAGATGCTGGAGTGTCAGATAGAAACCACTCCCTGAATAACCTCACTAATGAGCATGTTATTAAAGCAGGGTTAGGAGCTCCCTAGAGGGCTCTTGCTGGATAGGATTAAATTAAAAAAAAATCATCTAAACTTGAGAGAAAATCTCTGTTAGTCTGCAGTGATGAATATAGAAAAGTCCAATGAAAAATGGCTTTGAAAGGTTTAAGCATACAGCTTCCTATCTGCCACTAGTCTTCTCCATCCCTCCGGGCTCGCTCAGGCAGGAAAGAAGGTTTTAATGAAGCAAAGGGTGGCGAAGTTGCAGATCAGAGCCTGGCAAGCCCGTTCCCGCAGCAGGGCACGTCTCCGGGCTTCCTGACGCTTGCCTGATTAGGCTGGTGAGGCCCAGGCGCCACCGGAACAGTCGAGGTCTCTGCACCAGCAATGGGGCATCTAGGGAATGAAAGCRGCAGAGATGAGAGGCCGTCCGTCCTCTCTGCGAGTGTCGCAGGGGGCTGATGTGTGAGCCCTCTCCTCCCGCTCTGCTCAGGCTTTCATCAGCAGAGGACCGTGGCGCACTGATGGCAGGGGAGGTGGTTTTCTTGCTCGGTTTTGACCACCTTGATCTTTGGAGGTGCCAAGCAGTGTTGGCATCTAGTGTCTCCCTTCCTCTCCCCTTCCTCCATCAGTGCCAAGGARGACACAGAGGCCATCCTGGGGCAGAAGGGGCCGCAGGATGGAGTCACCATGTGCCTGCCCTGGCTGCAGCGTGGGCTAGGATGCGGGGGGAAATGCTGGACCCACCCCCCACCTCTGCTTTTGGGCAGCCACAAGCACTGGCTGCTGTGGTGGCGTGGTGGGGGCATAGTGGCRGGAGAGGTTATGTGGTCCTCATCCCTGCCCTGCTGGCTGCGAGGGACGTGGGAGAATTTAAGGCAGGAGAGCTGCTCTCATGCCGGGAAGGCTGGGATGAAATGCTTCAGCAGAGCTTCCCTGCRGGCGACAAGGACTTCCAGAGCAACCGGGGCCTTTCAGTGGCTTGCCCTTGCTTCCCAACCRGAGAGGATGGAACCGCGGTGGGAAAGTCAGCCCTGGCCCAGCATGAACCGTGGCGCCTGGGGGCTGATTTGCAGTGCCTGCAGCCAAGGAGCTTCATAGCTGGAGGCCATTCATTGCTGGCATTACTGTGGCTCRTATTTTCAGGGCAAGATTCGTTGCCTGGGCTGCTCCTGCCCAGATATTTGGGCTTTGCTGGCACAAGTGTCTCTTCGAAGACAGTTTTGTCCCTGTGCAGAAGGCGGTGTATTGCTTGCCTTTGCGAAGCACTGTGTGACAGGCTGATGCAAAACATGCCAGCACCAAGCTGTGACTCTAAACAAAGAGAGGGAAAACACTGTATTTTTATTTTCTCTGCTGCTGCAGTGAGTTGGATTTTTTTTTTTTTTTTTTTTTTTTGGGAATTTTTTTTGTTGCTTTTTCTTTGTTTGAGACAGGTATTTGGATTCTCTTTGCTCCCCAANAGAGGGAAAACACTGTATTTTTATTTTCTCTGCTTTTTCCTTTTTTTTTCTTTTTTTTTTTTTTTTTGCTTTTGGGGAATTTTTTTTGTTGCTTTTTCTTTGCCTGAGACAGGTATTTGGATTCTCTTTGCTCCCCAAACTCTTCCCTAGGCCAGCAATCAGACAGAGTGACAGCTCTGAAACTCTCCAAGTTAACAAGTTCAAGTGCTGATGATTAACTAGATTCACAAAGTTGATTGGAAAAAAATAGGGATATAAATAAATATTCCTGGAGATATTCCACCCCCTGTAGTCATGAACTTTGAATAATTGGAGGGAATTATGCTGAGTACTAATCAAAAGGCTTTTTTTTTTTTTAATTTGCTAATTACTGCTGGGTTTCATCAGTGTCAGACTCTAATCATCTCAAGACATGTTAATTGACCCTTGGGAGCTGTTTATCTGATGCTGAAAGTTTTAGATGGGGTCATACAAAGAAATGCAATCACTGAGGTTACTTCTTGCCTGGCGTCACTGCCACTCAGCCCAAGCCAGGAGCGAGGGTGGGCTTCAACCATGCGGAGGGGTGCACTGGCCTTCCTGTCGCCAGAGCTGCTCCTRGCGGACACTGCAGCTTCCCTCAGCTGGAGACCTTCTCCTTCTTGTACYGTGCACTTCAACATCCTCTCCACAGGCCTCCTTTTTTCGCCTRTATAGATATTAACCTCAGTGATCCACATCCCAGCAGTGTGAACAGTGACATCCCTCTGGGATGTTGCTATTCACCAATACTTTTCTTCTCCAGAGTAAAACCCATCGGGAAAGATGAGCTCTCCAAGGCTCGCGATGCAGAGTGTGGACTTTATCGTGGAAGGGTATTTGCACAGAGAAGGGTTTCTGGGACACTTGGTCCTTAATGCAGTCTCACCGCCTATGAAGGGAGCAACAAGCAGGACACAGGCACAGGAGCTCCTGCTGTGCCTGGCCATCACCAGGATGCTCTCGGGGATGGACACTTTGGTTCTGCGCTGCAGACTGGCTGCACTGTCCCCTCCTTCCCATGAGGATGAGGCTTCGGGGCCTGGGAACTTTGCAAGATCTGTTCATGCAGCCCAGCCTCTTTCCTAAGCYGCGTTATCTTTTTCAGCTATTACCCCCAAATGCACTCCCCTCTCTAGGCAGTCTCCTAGGCTGCCTCACCGATCAGGTATCCTGAGAGATGGGAATAAAATGGGATAAAAGCTGAGTGGTGTGCAGCAGGGAAGTACAGAGCAAAGGGCTGACTGCTCACCAAGTTTCTCAAGGTCAGGTTTCAAGAATGACAATGKTTTTATCAAATACTGTTTTAATTAATGACCTTGGTATAAAAATTAGGCTTATGCTAATGAAATGCCCTGGAGACAGAATGCTGAGAAGTATCCTCAAAACAGAGGCACATAACATCATACCAGAAGACCTGGGTGATCTTGGTGTGAGTAGCAGAGAAGTGATTAAATCTAAGAGCACCAACAGTGCAAGGTCGCACATGTAAGGACACAGATAACGAGAATATCTGCTATCAGCTGGGGACTCGTCAGCCAAGGAAACATGTCTGAATGACCTAGTTAATGATGGGTGACTACTGCTGTGGAGACATGGCCCAGCCGTGGAGAGGGGTCTGCCAGGCCCCTGGTACCGCAGCGGGAGGTGGATGGACATCAAAGCAGGACATGGAGACTCATTCCCAGGAGCAGCAGCAGAGCAATGTTCCCATGGCAGGAGGTGTAGGWACACTGTGGATGGTGCCACCAAACGCTGTTGCAGGGTCCCTAAAAGGGCTGGGGCCACCATGTTGGTACCTCTGAGGACAGGGTGTGACGGGACAGCAACTGACAGCTGGAAATATTCAGAGAAATGTTCTGTGAGCACTCTGTTAGCAAAGTCACAGCATGGATAAATTGATCCTAGCCTGGATCCTAGCTTTGTATTGATGCTGTTCTTTGTTCTTCCCCTATGGAAATAGGAGCACTGGTATAAAGCACCTTCTGATGGCTCCAGCTGCATCTGCACTGCATGTATCTGGAAGGAGGGGCACTTAGGCATGTCTTAGGAAATGCTTCACTTTGCAGATGGGGGAAAATCTCCCTCCTTGAGGCAGGTCATGCGGCAGCTGCTTCCTCCGCGCCTCTGTGCCTGGCAGCAGCCAGCCTCGCTGCTGGGCTGCAGACGATACCCAAGCACAACAGAGAGCTCAGACTGAGACCAAGACCACGTCCGAGGACCAACCGTTGCAGATGAGGTGCTCTGATAGGATGTTCAGGACGGTGCTGGAGCTGAGTCACCTCGTCCTATGAGCTCTTCCTTGGCTCAAAAGGCTCTGTCTCTGCAAAGAGCCGCTCCTCGGCCAGGAGCCCAGACTTCGGCAAGAGACATCCCAGAGACAAACTCCAAGTCAGGCCATTTCTAACTCATGTCTGGTGGTAGCAGTAAAAATGTGATCCCTCGAGCCATGGCTGGGACCTGTCCCTGGTGCAACCCGCAGCCCTGTGCCTGCAAACTGCCAGCTGAGGGGCGCACGGGGCCGGCAGCGATCGCCTTGGGGCGCTGATGGGATTTGCAGAAAGGCACTGCGGGAAGATGATCTGGAGGCACCCGGGGACCCAGCGAGCCACGCGTGGGGCCTCCCCAGCGTCTGGCTGGCCACACACRCCCTCGCGGYGGAGCAGCAGGCCCCGGCCCCGACRTGAGCTCTGCTCACCCCCGGGCCCAGGAACGTCCTGGTGACAGTGATGGAGGGACCCATTCTCCCATTCTTGACTGGTAATATTTCACCACCTCTCTTTCATACCCAYTTTCATTTTGGTTCCAGGATAATTTGTATCAGTTTACAAAATGTGGCTCTTCTTTCACCGCAGAAAAATGCAACCCAACCACGAAATCTAGATGTTATTGATTTAAAGCGTATATCTGTGTATTCTTATTCAATCATCTTCATTATTCTAATTTTCTCATTCCCTTCTTTTTTTTCCTGCTGCATTACATTTCTGGTTATTGGAGGCATTTGGAATAAAAATAAACTTTCTAGGTAATATTTCTTAATAAAAAACCATCATTTATTACAATCTTTCCCTTTCAGTAAATGTCAAATTCCTTGTCTCATTTGTTATAAGCCTAGTTTCGTGTCTTTGGGGGCGAGGATGGAATAGGTGTCTGAACACGAGGATGCATGTTCCAGTGCTGGCTGCACCTGGCCGTGGGTGTGCTAACAGAGGTCGGGTCTCAGCTCACGGCCAGCAGGATGTGTGGGAAGACCCAAGGTGGAAGGTGCCGGCTGCCGCTGCTGGAGATCGGACATGAAGAGCTGCTGTGACCTGCCCAGCTTGGAGGCCTCTTTTTATCATCAAGTTGAGAGGCTGCTTTCTTAACGCGAGCTCAGCTCCTTCCCCTCCCATTCACTTAAACAGTTCATCTTAAAGTAGAGGCAGAAATGTCTCCAGAAGACACCCAAGTTGTTGTTTACTGCATCACCATTTCAAGGAAAAGCCTTTTTAGTTAAATACACAAGAATAACTAATGACATTAATATAAACACATACTTTAACTGCTGTTTAAAGCTGTCAGTAGGTTAAAAAAAGATAATGGTGCTGCATCCYGAATGCATGATAATTATGTGGCGAATCTCTTTATTACAGGGTGTCAATCAGCTGGTGATGTGGCTGCGAACGAAAGCGCTTTGCTTCTCCAGCGATATTCCCAGCATGGAGCTCCAGGCTCGCTTTTCGCCAAGCCGTTTCTTGAGGTCTGTGTGTGCCCGGAGCATCTGATTTGAGAGTAGCTGTGGAAAAGAGAACTGGGCACAGCACCTGCAGTTCCTCGTAAGGGCAGAAACAGTTCTGCAAAGCAGCTCCCTGTCTTCCTGCATTAAATACACACTAATACTTGTCCAAATTACATGCATTGCCAGATGATGCTTGCAGGCAGCTACACTGTAGCCCTCAAATTTGGTKTCCAGGTGCTTCAGACAGAGCCCAGGTAACCTGATCTTTTCCTCTCCCGTCTCCTCCACTGAACTTATTTCCATTTTTGTTGTGTCGAGGCCTCCATCCCCACAGCCCGAGCAGGTGCCCCGTGCAGCTCCTGCAGCCTGGCYGGACCTTCCCGGCTGGCCCTGGGACGGAACATCTCCCCTCCCTAGCAGCCACCGCTGTCTCCTCCTTGCAGGCATGGATCTGCATGCCTGGCTCCTCTCGCCCTTGCAGTCTCGAGTGATGTCACGACGGTGCCCCCAGGAATGATTTACCTGCGGCGCCAGCCACACCGCGCTCCCCYGCGCGCACACGGAGGTGCCTGGCACATCTCCCGCTGCTCTTCACGCCGCGATAAATGCGCAGTGGCAGGCGCTACCTGCCCCCGTGGGCGAGCGGGGGACGATGCAGGAGGGCTGCCAGACCTTGCGCAGGGCACGCCAGTGCTCTCGCTGCAACGCCGGGAGCCGCGTGCAGGCTGAGCACGTCCCCGGCGGTGCCATGGGCGGCAACGTCCCTACGCAAGGCAGGGGCATGGGGGCTGTCAAGGGTAATTCTACCAAAAAGCAGTAAGTRCATATATGCAGAATCAGGATGTCTGGACACAGGTTGAGACGGTTATCTGGATACGTGTATGGAGCAAGAAGCTCCATGGCTGCAGAGCTGGGGCACCATCAGCCACAGCAGGAGAAGGTCAAACTCAGTAACAAGCCTCTGCTTTCCCCCAAAGAGCTTCACCCCCACAATCCTCCCTTCTTTAGGCCAGAATTAGCAAGCAAATGCCGACACCTGAGTATCTCGGAGTCAATTTGAGAATGAGAAATGCTRAAATTGCCCAGCTGGCAGAGAGCTTTTGTTGCATTTTATCCTGCTACTTCTGCTTGCAGCTGCAAGGATCTTGCCTGCAGCTTTTTTGGTGAAAGCAGTCCTTGGAGAGAGATGGATTGCATGCATCCTCCCCGGCCACGTGCCCATCTCGGCTAGTCCAACGTGCCAGCGGGGGGGCAGCGCGGCTGAAATGATTGCCTTGCCCTCTCCTGCTCTTCCTGGCCTTTGCTCACAAAGTGTAAACCTTTTCTTCTCTTTCCTTCTCCTAGTTTCACTCCTCCACCTTATTCTCTCCTCCTGCTCATCTCTCTCTCCACCTTGCATCTCCRTTTCCCCACTAACACAGCTTTTCCYRCATGTAYGTTAYAATWTTGGCAGATAAGACGGGTTTTTGAGCAGAGATTGCCGGAGTACCCCCAAGCTTTGCTATGTGAGTGTCTTTCAGCAAGGAGGGGCAGAGAGACGCGTTTCTGTGGGTTATCGCGCGAGGGCTGGGGATGGTGCCGTGGCCGGCCGGTGGGGCAGATGTCAGCTGCGTTCCCCAAGGTAGATTAAACAGGGTGCCGTTTCTTGTACTCAGGCATCCTGAGTAAGACCACAAAACCTCACATCTTTTCTGGTCTCTGAGGGCTTGACAAACCAAGAACRTGGTTTCCTTGGTCCAAATTTCTCTCTTCCCCACCCCCTAAGAGTGAAGTTGGCTGGTTTACTGCTGCTTCCCAGCAGGGCCTGTATTTCAGTGGCTCTCTGAGGATGTGATAGCAAATCGCTTGGGGACTGCTTTGTGATAAAAAGTGCAATGTAAACAGATAATATCATTATATTCTATTATTAACAGACTTAAATCCCAAGGATAGGGAGAAGCTCCTGTGGAGAGCAGAGCTCTCTCTCAAGCGTTTCTGTTGCAATTTAAAAGCACTCCCTAGCCTGGCTGGGCTAATTGCAGGTCTGCTTTCTCCCAGGAATACATCTGGGCTTCTCCCTGCTTGAGGCTGGAGCCCTCACAGACTGATTACAYTCATCCTGAGTTATCTGGTTATTGCTGTCCGTGGGGCACGGTGAGGTGTGCTAGAGTGTGGTTCTGCTTGCACCATGTCCCRCATGCCTCCCAGGCTGTGAATCACCTTGCCAAGGACTTCTCCCTTCAGAATGCAGAGAGTGGTGGCAACTTGTCTCATTGCATTGGATCCCGCTACTCTCCTGCTTGACTTGCCTTTGCAGGCATGTCTTCCTCCCCGTTGGGAAACACAGCTCCGGGTTCCCGCTCAGATTAATCCTGGCCTGTGGCCAAGCTTTGCTTTACAAGATGGAAACATCAAGTCATTGCACCAACTCGTTGTGGCCAAAGAAATGTCAGTAGTGAGCCTGGGCACAGCGTTGGTGTGTCCTAGCTCCAGTTGTCCCCGTTTGCCCATTGCAGACTATCCTGGGTCCTGTTCCCTTCTGCACTGCTCACTGAGGTTGTCCAGCCCATGGGACATGGCCTAAGCCTCCACCATCCTTGATGTCTCCACAGTGGTCTCAGCATTCACATCGATCTGGGGAGACAACTGCGCTCCTGGACTACTGCTCCTCAGGCCTATGACCTGCCTGATCCTATGACTATACCACCTGCCCTGGGGACATCGCTACCTCTTCAGCATCAGCCCTGAAGGACATTTCTCCTCTGTCTCATTCTCACACTGCGTGGATCCTGGCTGTCCCTTGGTAGCTCGTTTCGTGCTGGACTCTGGGAATTCTCCTGGGGATTGGCACTGCTGTCACAGGTGTGAAATGGCTCTGCCAGCAGGATCATGGCAGGTCCCTGYAGCCCAAGCACAGCGCGCCGAGTCCTGCCAGGGCTGTGTGGGGCTGGAAAGTACCGCAAGGTTTCTTGCAGCAGCCACTTTGCAGATGTTTCCTCCATTCTACTCTGCGCTGCGGCCAGAGACTGAGAGTGAACAACAGAGCTGGGTCATGGCCTCCACCCGCTGGACATCTCCTCTCTGCTGCATTGAGGACTGCTTCAGAGAAGGAAGGGATCACCCAGCCCTGATTCACCACAAGCCCCCACAAAGCAATGTCTTGGGGCAGCGCCCCTACACCTGCGAGGGGAAAGGTGTCCCGTTACCACCTGGCAGAGGCCGGCGTCTGTCTGGCTTGTCCTTCCTCGCTCCCACTCTTCATCCCTACATCCCTTGGCCCTTCTCTTCACTCTGATCACCACTGGTGTTTGGTAGGTGCCTAACCCTCCTCCCTCCSCAACTCTTTTCCCATCCTTTTGTGGGGTATATTCTTCCATCTTCTGCTGGAGTGGTTTAAGCTTCCTCCTCATCCAGTGGATGAAGCCACCTCCAGCATCTGCAGCAGCTCAGAGAGAGAATAGCTAATGAACACTCAGGGTTGGGCCTCTGCTAGAGAACAAACGCTGCAGACAGATGGTCAATCATCACCTAGTTTTATTTATTACTGCCTCTACAGTCCTTGACTGGCCCATATGGGAGAGTCTCCTGAGCAAGGCAGGAGAGTCAGAAAAAAAAAGAGAAAAAGAAAGAAAAAGGAGAGGAGAAGGAGAAAAAGAAAGGCAGAAAACCTTTCCTTAATGAAGCCAAGTGTCCCATCCATCCAGCTTGCTTTGAGGTTTGGAGGTTTTCTCAAATTATTTCTCTATTCCAGCCAAGACTGGAAAGGATTTTATATCCAGATGTTGCTGGAGTAGATGATGTCTCAACCAGGCTTTTCCATTTCAGTGTCACTTCTGGAAAGAGCTGCATTTTCCTGCTGGAAGTCTGAGTTTCTGCTTTGAAGAGCAGGTGTTGAGCTGGGGCAGGCAGTGAGTGCTTGGAAGCATGGGGGAAGCCAAGTCCATGCTTTCAGGAGAGCAAGAGCGGCAGTTCAGATGCCGCTTGGTCCTGACTGGTTTGAAGCCACCACATTTGTCTTCATCGTATTTTGTGGTGGGGGCTTTTTCCCCCACTCAGTGTCATTTCCCGGCTCATCTCCAGTTCAGACAAGGCAGGAAATGTATTTTCAATGTATTAATTARAATGTCTTTGCAGCAGAACATCTGCATGGAGAGCGATAGATCACCGAAGTGTGTGTGTGTGTGTGTGTTGCAGGCTTCCAGATAACGCATTGCTTTGCATAATTTATTCCAGCCAGCACAGCWATAATTTTCATAGCCTGTGATCTTCAACTATGCGATTATAAATCAGAGACCTGACTTCATGTGACCCAAGTGTTAGATTATTGCTAGATAATTCTATCAGCAATGCAGGATGCCTGGGTCTCCATCACCTCTGTCGACAGGGTTGGGAGGACAGAGATCAAATACCCTGTTCTGTTAAATCCCACCGTGTGGGAGTGGTGGGTCTTCTCAGGTATTCATCAGTACTGTTGGTTTGGGGAGAGGATGGTTTTTGCCAATAAGCATATTCAAATTCCTGTGTAGAGTTCGTATCTGTTTAGCTTGAAAGATATTAAGATAAGAAACAGAGACTTCCCAGTTAATGAAAGGAAACCTCAGAGGCTTTTTCCATCTTGCTTCTGTCATACTTTGTTGATATTTTAGCAGCAGAGCATTTGACAGCTGGTTGTAAWACTTGTTTCTTCCTTTGGAAGAATTAAATGAAGAGCATTTAATTTATCCCAGAGAGGATTCCCCAAGTGACCCATGAAACAGGTCCCTTTCTGGCAGCTGGACTGAAACTGGAAGGTCTCCCCACCTGCGGGAAAGGACTGGCTGGTGTGGCTGGGACTGGCAACCAGGAGCATCACTCCCAAAACAGCTGAGCGATGCTGCTGCCCTGGGATTGTGGGAGGAAGGAGTTTTTCAAGACCTGACCTTGCCCACGCCTGGCAGAGCCCCTTGCTGTGGGCACAGCCAGAGGGGGAGCCGCATCCCCAGGGCAGGTGGAGGGGACGGGCAGTAAGAGGGGTGACCTGGCTACATTACTTGCTCCCTGCTGGGTTCCATTACAGGTCAGGAGATTGTTGGGCTAATGGTTAATGTAGATTAATGTAAGGCTCCCTTAGGTGCTCTGGGGGCAGGCTGTTGCTCAAAGCAGCACAATAATTACGTATAGCCCCAGTAATTATTTTTGTCACATCTTCCTGGCAGGAGAAGACCATTKGTGGGATGGGTTTAGCTACCTTCAGCAACGTGCCTATGTCTTATTTATCCAGAACAATACACTCAGTGTGATTTTTCTGTCTCCGTTTTCCTTTTAACATCATTTTCAGCCCACACTGCTTTTAATTTGGCGAGGTAAATCAAGGTTGGGAAGAGAGGCTGCAGAAATCCTCTGAACTCCCTTTCTCCAGGCAAAACGACCCCCCAGGGTCTGATAGCATTGCTAGTGGTGTGAATAGCAGCTACTTCCCTTCCCAAGGGGGTTGCGAGTCTTGGGAAAGAAAGTGCTATTTTAGCTCCGCGTCGTCACCGCCTGGCTGGGGCTGGTCGTGGGATCTGCTCGGCGTCCGCCCAGCCTCCCCAGCGTCTCCTTCCCTACCTGTGCGCCTCTGAGTCAGCAGCGCTGGGAGCCGTGTTGAGCTCTGCTATTTTGAACGCCGTGTCAGTAAAAAGGAAATTRCCCGAGCGCTGTATTCAGAGCCTGGCACTTCAGTTTTGTGTTGATGGAAAGAGAGTAACTCCCCACACTATTATTTAAGGACTACAGTCAGCCTGGCTTGAGACAAATAAAGAAGATTAACATCTTGGAAGTCTCCAATCCATGGATCCTGTGGGGAAAACTGAGGGGAAAGAGTCATACTGTGTGACTCCTAGTCTAAGTGAATTTCCAGATCTCCTCCTGAACATGTCAGTGTTGGGCTGTTTCTCTGATCAGTCCTAAAATAAGAGAGGAAGCTGAGTTTAAGTACCCAAAGCTGTGACCTAATCAGCTCTGTCTTGTAACTTCTCCTATATGTCTCAGTTCTCTTCTTTTATCCCTTCTCCCTTTGGCCTGAAACCCAAATGACCCTTAAACAACCTTGTGGCCACGTGCATGAACCAGCCCATGGAGCCAGTCTCCATGGTGGCAACCAGACTATTGCCTTGATGTTTTTCCTAGTCTGTGTTTTTTTGTGGGTATTTAAAAAATGCAATATAGTAAGATTTCCCTTTCTGGGTTTAGTATCCCTTGTTTACGCATTAACTATGGAGTTACATAGCCTTGAAAGACACACTCTATTTTGCTCAGGGACATCCTCAGRGACTGTTTAATACATGAACGCTCACTCAAAGGTGTCCTTTCATTTATT
This sequence comes from Rhea americana, assembly GCF_003343005.1. NCBI lineage: Eukaryota > Metazoa > Chordata > Aves > Rheiformes > Rheidae > Rhea > Rhea americana. The sequence goes on along the minus strand of NW_028185039.1, from coordinate 1,777,802 downwards.
GCTTTCATCATCAGCAATCTATAAAAGTTCAGGGCACCTTAGGGAATTGCTTACCTTAAAGTGTTTGCCCTCGCAGCAGAGCAGCTGCTCCTGGGRTGGCCATGCGCTCTCCAGCCACCTCCCTTCGTGGTGGAGCACTGCCTGTCCTCTTGGACTCATCTCTCTCCCTGCTTTTCCTCTAAGTCTGCTTGCAGGGTATTTGTCATAATTATTGAAATGGAGATAGTGGCAGTTTGGAGAGAAGATATTGTTTGAAGAAACAGCTCTTTAATTTAAGGCATGCTAATTTGCACCACTCCAAGTTATTTGAATACTCGCAAACCTCCTTTTCACTGCGTGTAAAATGGGAGGATGATTTCCTTGGGCAATATTTAGAGACTTCAGTGAGTACCTGCCTTCCAGAGCATCCTGCCAAGGTTGAGGGCAGCACTCACAGGAGCAAGAGCCGGTTCAGGACAGAGGGTCCAGGATAGAGCTGGGATGGTGCCATGCCTCGAGCAACCTCCCCCGCCCTCTCTGGGGTCAGCCCCTTTGCACCGCTCGCCCACGCCGGCAGCACTCGCACCCCRCCAGAGCTGCACCATGTGCCCTGCTGTATCGGGGACAAAAGCCTGGGGGTGGCGTGGGGCAAATGCAAGGGGTGGAGCTCAGGATGGCCAGGACAGGACTCAAACTTGCACCTTACTCCCCTTTGCTCCGAAACACAGTGCCAGAGCACCTCAATCCCCTCCAGAGCAGCCCGAGCTGGAAAGCCAAGCCGCTTGTTAGTGTCTGAGAGACACTAATTCTCTTATTCTCTCCTGAGAATAAACTCAGCTAATCTCAAACCCGGAAGGTTACAAACAGGGAGCCCTGTGGCTCAAGTCCTCAAAGTCCAGGGAGGTTATAAATGGGACTGTATGAGAAAATACTGATGCAAATGTGGTCTTAGTTGCAACAGCCTCAGGCCCTGTGAGTGGAGCAGCTCAAGAAACAGGCAGGAGAACAGATACATATTTTTAGCCTCTCTCATTTGCTCTCTGAAGCTTTAGTAACCGATTTTTTCACCACAATTACTTTATAGAAAATACCTGCCACCTCGAGCAGCGAGGCTGGGTAGAGGTGAGGCTGCTACAAGCATAGAGAACCCAGAGAGCAGAGAGAAACCCAGCGCAGCTCCTTTCCYCCCCGCAGCTCACTGCTCGGCTTCGCTCGGTTTCCCAGCTCAGAGCAGCACTCGCTTGGCTGTTTGCTCGTGGTTTGCTCCTGCAGCCCCTTTGAAACAGAAACGAGGCCTGAGCACGCTCCAAGCCCCGCGTCTCCAAGCATCCTCTCTGCCACCCGGCTCCCCAATAACATCACAGGCAACATGATGCCAGGGAGCGGACGATCCCATCCCTCACTGTCAGACTGACACTTGTCCTCCAACTGCACCCTTGGCGGGGCTGGCCAAGGCCAGCGATACCTGCTTCCGATAGACCTTCTACTCCGCTTTGGAGTTTTCCTGAAATCACGGAGAGGCCCAGGGAAGGGAGCGGCAGAGGGGAGCTTGCATTTGCATTGCAAAATGGACAAAAAGGAGCCATGGCAATTTGCATGTTGCTTCTCTCTGTTTTCCGTAGTGCCTATCACATCCCCTTCAGTGCTGCCTCCTTGCCAGCCATCTCCCTTAGCGTTCCCTGCCAGGAGCCCAGCTCTTGCCTGGGAGCAGGGAGGTGATTTAAGCCAGGTGTAGAAGGGGAGGGAAGCAATTTAGGAGAGGTGCAGAGCTCATTGGGGCTGGAAGGAAAAGTAGAAAATGTGGGAAAATGTAAAGTCTCCTGGGAAGTGCAGGGGTTGTGTGTGAGCTGTGAACAGTTGAATCTTGGTGGGGACTACTTGACTCTAGACTAGGAAGGGGACTGTGCAACAGGGAGATGATGGTGGAGATACTTGGTGCAAATGTCTGAAGTGAAATCCATTTGCAGGTAAATTATGCTGGATGCTGGGAGAAATGGAGGGCTGGTTCGGGCTCAGCCAGAACTGGGCAGGGGGAAGCCAGCACGTTTCTCTAGCTCCATCTCTCAGCAGTGACAAGCGGTTGCTGCATCTGTCCTGCTTGGAACCACAACAGAGCAGGAACCTGGGGCAAGACTGTTTGGTAGACAGGGATGTGTGGTGGAGGCAGTTATTGGGAATAATAAGGAACTTGGTTATRGATGGCACCATGAACTTGCGATCACATCCCAGCAGAGTAACTCAGCTGCTGCTGGCCTCCAGCAGGTCAGGTGCTCCAAGGGCTGTGGCTAAACCATGTGAAAAATTGGATGGAGACCTCTCTTAAAACCAAGTGCTGGCTCCAAGGCAAGCTTTCCTGGGTAAAGAGCCCTTCAAGCCAGTGGGGAAAGCTCCAGCAACAAACTGCAGGGTAACTGGGCATGTTTAAAAGAAACACCCTCCAAGCTATTCTTGCCCTGTGCCCATACATGTCCTGCAGAAACAGCTTTAGCTCTCAGGGTGGTCTGCAGGCCACCGTGCAATTGCTCTGCAATCTCCCCCATGCGATATTGCAGGATATTCTATTGCATTAGCAAGTTGAACTTGTTTTTACTGCCCAATGTCTCTCTATACAATATTTCACTGTCTCGCTGGCTATTATCCTGGCTGCACAAAGTCCCATTGAAATTCACAGTGCAAGTTGCCCATTTGTTTCCTTTGAGCTTTGCAGGGCTGTTCTTTGCAGTTTTATGCATATCATTTTTGCTATGCAAATTGAGGGTAATGACTTTACCTGCTCTCTTTCAAAGCACTGAACAAAGCCTGTCCCCACTGTAGGCTGATTTTTGGATTATTTGTTCTAGGGTTTGGGGAAGGATGAATCAGAGCTCTTAGGGAATGTGCAATCTGATGCTTTGTAAATAAAAAGAAAGTCATGCTGCATCTACCTGTCTCTCGGGCAGGCATGTGCTCTCTTTCAAGCCTTCTTTCTCTGAATCAGCTTTCAGGGACATGAAATGCRTGCACATTGCTTGACAAGGTGAGACTAGGTCAGCAAAGGGTTGCTGGAGATGTCCTAAGTGGACACTAGGAGTGCACGAGAATTGAAGGCACAGCAGCAGAGGGAAGGCTTTGCTGTGAAGACCTTCAGACTCGGGCTACTTTGCCTTCATCACTATCCCAAAGAAGGCTAAACYCTGAATACCGGGAGCATGTCTTTAATGTCTTAAATGAGGCCCAAAATCAGTGGCCACTTGTGAAAATGAAGGTCAAAATGTCTGTGCTTGGATCTCTGCAGTGGTAAGAAAGGCGGAGAGAAGTCCTTTCTGTACATTCATTGGTGTTCACAGTTGACTAAAGCAGGTGGGTTTGATTCTGGACATTGCCCTGACATGAGTATGAAATGTATGTTTTGTTAGGCTACAACCCAAATTCCAATTTGGAGATTTGATATTAGTGTCCCTGGTTTGAAAGCTCCCACAAGCCAAGAGTTATTCACTGAAGAAATTTGTGAATAGCTTTGAATAAACACATCGGAGATTTTTCTCATTCTCTTCAGGGACAATTTATGTCTGCGAGGAACAAGAGGGAGAAAAAGAGTAAATTCATTAAATAAATTATTCATTGTGAATTATTCACTCCGTTTACTTGCTTGGAGGTCCTCAGGTGGAAGGGGCTATATAGTCTGTGATACATTAGCATGTTAGGGTGTCGAGAGGGATTAAAAGACACCACCACAGATTTCAGTGATAGTGTAATGAGTCCCAGAGAGCTCCTCTGGAGAACATCCAACCTTTGCTGCACTGAATAGGAAGAAGAAGGGTGAGGATCCCCTATGCACTACGGGGAAGCAGGTATGGTAGGGAAATAGTGATCAGCCAGCTAGAAGGAGCAGAACCAAACCAAGCCCRTTTTCAAACTTTAATGGTCAATGAAAGAAGCATGTAGTGTCGGGAACGGGCCTTCTCTTCCAGAGAGCCAAGTCACACTGGGCTGKGGTCACCAACAACATCAGGTCGCCCAGGGGCCAGGAGCCTGCCCTGGCTCCATGTAGGAAGYTCTAATCAGGGCAACTCATGATGCACACCCTGCCTGCACCGAACCTGTGGCCAGCCAGAAATACCCCACCCCACTGCTGATACCTTTTGCTAGCACAAAATTGACTTTTTCAAAGTTTCAAAGGCAGAAATGAAGAATAAAATAAAATAATAAAAAAGAAGGAAATCTATAGAAATGCATCCAAGCTGTGAAGTCTATAGCAGTTACAATTTGCAATGGATATGGTATTAGCAGCTTGAAAAATTGGGGCAATGATGTGCAGTAATATTGTCGTCACCGCGGCTGGGTATATTGAACAAAAATGTTCTGAAATGCTTCTGCCTGATCCCAGTAACTCTTTCCCCAGATGTAAATACCGCAGTTGTTTTCCAAACATTCTCTAAATACCATAAGGCCTTAGTCCACTTACAGCACTAACAGTCCGTAAAATGTCATTTTTTGTTTTCTAATTAGCCTGACGATTTTTAGATAGGATTTGACAACAACAACTAAAAAGCATCTAAGGCTGCGAAAAATTATCCTTTGGATGGCGAGTCACCCACAGCTGGGAGCTGCGCGGCAGCCGGTTGGCGGAGCAGCAGCCCCTCCTGTTGCCAGAAGGAAATTCAGCCGCGGGGCAGGCTTTAGTCACCCTTTCTGCTGGGGAAAGCCACCTGCTCTGGGGACATCTCGCYGCAGGGATGCAAAGGGAGGAGGATCAGTCCAAACGGCAGCTAGCGGAAATTGGTGTGAAGTCGGTGCTGATGGTGCCTACCAGAGACCCTGCGTGGAGCTGTGAGGCCCCGCTTTGTGTCACTGGAGAGGCCAGAGTTGCTCTCGGGCTGCTTTGCACTTACCGCAAGGAGTAGTTGTCCCTCTTTTTCTGTTGTGGCCACCTCTGCACATAGCTGCGGTAGGACCAGGGGAGCAGCAAGCGTAAACCTCTCAGGAGCCCTAAATGGAGCAAGGCTGGTTTGACTTTCACTACCAATTCAGAGTTTACYGTAACAGGCCTCACTCGGATGGCTTCAGGCACTTGTTATTTTTAAGAGATTTGAAGCCATTGCTTTTTGGGGAAAAAATGTGGTATAGCCCTTTCCTTCCATGGAGGTCCCACTAATGTTGGAGTGGGGGTGTCTGACCCTCACCCAGGCCCTGCAAAGTGGCAGAGATAAAGCTTTCATGTTGTCACCTTTCCTTCCTGGACTACTCTGTTTCGGGGGATGCTTTCCTTTTGTGGGGGACGCCRGGTCATCATGATCACGGGACGCTGYGACACAAACCAAATCTGGTGTCAAGTCCCACCACACTGGGCCCCGCACGTAGGGCAGCTCAGTCCCTGCCTTGAAGAGAAAAGGAGCCAGGCCAAGAGGAACGCTGCTTGCCCAAGGTCACACCACATTTCAGATTCATTTATGTCCTTATCTTACCTAACATCCCYGCGGTTCTGCACAGATAAATGGAGCGCTGCCCAGCCAACAAACAGGCTGTCCTTCGGCCAGCGTTTCCTCTACCAGGTGATGCTACAAAAGGCAGCAGAAGAGCTCTCGTTCCCACACCACCTCCACATCCCCGGGAGAAGCAGCCAATGTTTTATTAACCATCCTCTCTYTCTTACTGCTTGTTAAACTAGGTTAGGACTTCTCGAACCTGCTGTGTCAGTTGTCTTGTTCTGCTGGTAAAGGGGAACTGCCAGCGGAGACTCTCCTGACCTCGGACACCTTTATCACAGCATTCCTCCCACCATCTCATGTAAGCAGATCAGTCATTCAAGCAAGACTACATCTTTTACTCCTTCCTGTCTTTAATAATATTATCAATGTCTGGTTTAGATTTTTACTAAATATAGAGCCAGAGACTGTGGTGGCATCACTTCCTCCTAGACAAAAGTGAACAGCTTCCTTAGAAATACTTACTTTTTCTTACTTTTTAAAAAAATTCATTTATCTTGATTTGCAAAGAGGTTGTTCCACCAGGAGCCCCATTCCCCGCCCCTGGTGGCCTGGCAGCTTCTACAGACAATGCTCTTGTAAAGCATGTCCTTGAGGTACAGGAGAGCCTGGCAGTTTGGGGGGCTGCCTCTCCCGACACAGCCCTGGGGGAGCTGAGCATTAAGTACCGGTGGGCAGGAGACTTGCAAAAAGCCTTTGGAAACCTTCCCTCCCCACGCTGCTGATCTCCACGGGCAAAGGCCTGGATCGGAGCGCAGCCCCAGCGGCATCCCTGTCSCCTCCAGGCAATTCTTTTTCTAGCTGCCAGTAGACAGAGCCAGCTCCACGGCTGGCACGAGCTCGCAGCGCGGTGCCATGGAGCCCGAGCCATCTCCTCGGAGCAGCCTGGTGTGTTGGGGTCCTGGTGCTGCCTGGCTGCCTCACGAGCTGTGTCCTGCTGCACACCAGCATGCCACGGACAGAGGCTGCACGGCGGAGCACCCTTGTCCTGCAGTTAGGAGGGATTTGGCCTAACTTACCGGGAAGRGAGGGAACACCGGTTCAGCAATATGAACCCTGGGCTCAAGTTCCTTCTCCAGCAAAGGCAGAGGAAGGATCAGATCTCACACCTCCAGCCTCCCGGTAAGACATCTGACCCTGGAGCCACCCTCAYGGTCTCCGAGGCCTGGTGACTTTTTTGTAATTGCATATAGCATGTTAATGCTGTTTATTAATTTAAAGCAGTTCCAAGAGGAACTCCTTGACTTTAGCACATCCCAYGGGATATGGGAGAAATGAGATATCCTTGCTCCAGGGCTGGAGGGCATTTCCCATGCTTCATGGGCATAAGCTCAGGTGGTGAGAGGAGAAGAGGAAGAAGAAAAGAACAGAGAAGGGAAAAATGTGTGCTGCCCCGAAGATCCAGGCCTTARCCCTCCTGTTCCCAGTTGTCCTTTGTATCAGAAGCCACCTGCTGCCCTTGCTCCTACCCAAAGGCCCGTGTCCCTGACCACTTGCCTGGTTTCCAGCCGTGCTCTTTTGGCCGGGCCAACACTGCTGCGCAGCATGAGCCACAGGGCTGGACGAGGCCTCCAGCTCCTGACACTGGACAAACCCTGGCCGATGGGTTGCTGCCCCCGGTAACTCTGGACCCCAGAGCACTTGGGAGAGAAACCTGCAGAACCACCAACTCGCACACAAACCGAGCCAGGGCCTTGCGCAGCAGAAGACGCTGAGGCATCCCTCCCTGCCCCGTCCTCCCCGTCGCTCACGGGCTGCTACTGCGTTTCCTCGGGTGCTTCCCCAGGGCTGTGTGTTTAACACAGCCGAGCACCGCGCCAGGTTGCCAGCTGCCGTTTGGAGAGGGGCCATGGCCCTGCCTGTTCCCAGGCTGTCTCCCAGCTCTATTACTTCACGCTTCAGGKTTTTTTGGCTGTGTTGTTGTTGTTGTTGTGGTTATTAGGCTGAAAGGAATGAAATTTCTCTCCTTCACCCCACCTCCACTGTCTCCCCCCACACACATCCCTTTGGAGCTGCAGGGAGGCACTCACAGACCTGGATAAGTGCTGGGGATGGTTTTCGAGGCCTCAGGCTACCACAAGAACCACACTGGCCAGCCCTTTCCTGAAACAATACTGCTAGGGAAGAGGGAAGAACACTTTTCCAAGGGCCGGCTCAGTGCCAGCCACAGTTTAATCACCCTGAAGTTCCATGTTGTGTTGCTTAAATAGCATTACAAACATCCGCAGGGACTGGGATCGAAGTCTCTGGGCCAAGGAAGGGATGGCCTGGGGAGGGAGGGTCCCCAGGAAGGGCAGAGTGATGGTCCATGGAGGTGTAGGGGTCTGGGAAGGGCTGAGTTCAGGGGATCCCGGCAGTCACCCAGGCTGGAGGGTCCTGAGCGCTACAGGGGGTGTGGGCCAGAGTCCTGGCTTAGCCCCATCACTGGCCCGGTTCTCCACTTCCTGCCCAACCTGCTCTCCTGGACCCTGGAGAAGGGCTGAACCAGCCATGTGCGGTCCCCCCATGACCTGGCTGGGCATGGTTCAGCCTGGCTGGGCCAAGTTTGGCCCACAGGAGTTCCAGTTTGGGGGTGGGGGGGTGTTGTCACACACACATGGAGACACACACACACACGTAAATAGAGATACACACAGACTCCTGCACTACAGGCACAGCTACACACACTCACCTTCCTAAACRCACACAGACACACACACGTACACGGAGACACACATTCACACACACTGACATGCAGACACACTCCTCATCACCCCCCCAGTCCCACAAGGTGTCTCACATACAAACACACACACACACAGTGTCACCCACACTCCCACCCACCCACAYTCCCACTCCCACCCATGCACACCCACCGCCCCCGGCTCTTCCCCCGCTCTCCCTGGTGCCAGCCCCGCTCTCCCGGAGTGAGCGTGCCGTGACTGCCCAGCTGGACCCACCCGAGTTGGCTCAAACCGAGCCCAGTCGTGCTGAACTGAACCGGCCCGGGCCAAGCCAGGCTGCACCAAGCCAACTCGTGCCATACCGAGCTGAGCAGTGCCTGGCCGAGCTGGGCTCTACCGAGCTGAGAGGAACCGAACCGACCCGGGCTGAGCCGAGCTGAGCCTTGCCAGGCTGGACTGTACCGAGGTGAGCCGTGCTGTGCCAAACCGGACCGTGCTGGGCCGAGCCGAGCTGAGCTGTACCGAGGCGAGCCGGGCCGCAGTGAACCGTGCCGAGCCACGCCGCGCACCTGCGGCCGACCCACACCGCCGATCCGTGCCGAACCAGGCCAAGCTGCGCCGTGCCGATCCGTGCCGATCCGAGCCATGSCGCGCCGCGCCGATGGAAGCCCCCGGGCCTGGCAGCGCTGCCCGGCGCCGCCTGCACGGGCAGGGCTCTCCGCCTGACGCAGTGAGGAGCTGCAGCCCTTCTCTTCTCGGAGGCCGACTCCAGCGCTGGGATTTGCTCGGCTCCGGCTGCGTTTCCCTGCCCGCCTCCTGCCCCCGGCCCGCCCGCCTGGAGGGG
>NW_028185039.1:1767087-1768509 GCF_003343005.1 Rhea americana | reverse complement strand
CCCGGGTGGCCGCTCCGTGTCGCCAAACTTTTCGCAGCTGTAGCCTGGCCCGGGACTCGGCTGGAGCGAGGCGGCTGACGGGTGGGAACGGGGCGCCCCCTCCTCCGCCGGCGGGGGGGTCCCGGGCTGGAGGGGACCCGCTCGCGGTCCCTCTTTCCCCAGGGCGCGGGGCGGGGGGGCAGGCCCAGAGCGGCTCCCCCCGGCCGGGCTGGGGAGCCCCGCTGCCGTGCGCCCCTGCCCGTCGGGGCTCCCCGCTCGGGGTGAGGCCGCCGCCCGCCCAGCGACGGATGCGCCCTCGCCGGGGCAGCCCGCAGAGTCTCTGCCCGCCGCTGGAAAGCTTCAGWGCAACTTTTGCCTCCGGGAAGCCCCTGTGCTGCGGCGGAGGTGCCGATGCCAGGCGGCCGGGTCCCCCCCCCCCGCCCCGGGCAGGGGGCTTTCCCTGAGCTGCGGCTCGCCCCGCACCCTCCCCCCGGCGCACGCCGCGCTGCGGGGGGAGCACTCTCGCAGGGTGCTCCGGGGGAGCCAGGGTGGCCCTGGGCGATGGCGGGGGACTGGGTGGGGGGCTGTGGCAAAGCCGCTTCCCGGCTCCGTCGCTCTCCCCCCATCCCCGGCTCCCCGGTCTCGCYGTTCGCTTCTAAATTCCCACGCCGCCAATGTGGACCTGCTTCCCCACATGCTCTTCTTCATCGGCTATTTTTGTCCCCGCGAAACGTGCTGCACATAGAGCTTTAATTAAAGAAAATGAGTGGAGGAGGGCGGTGGCGGCCGGGGTGCCCGCTCGCCACCCGGCCCGGCGGCGCGGTCAGGCGAGGGCTGGCCCGTGGGAAAAGTCTCCGCGCTGGACCAGCCCCCGGTCCCGCATCCTCGTCCTGGGCGGGGGATGCGGGGCTGGTGCTGATGCGAACCGGACAGATGGAGGGCTCCCATCGCACTGATTGCTCGGGGGAGTTGGGGGGGTAGATGTTCGCCTGTAAGTCTGAGCCGTTTTCGTGGTTTGAAAAAAAAGCGGGGGGTGGGGCGAGGACGGGAGGAGGAAGCGTGTTTCTGCCCGGTGGATGTGTGGCGGCGTTAATTATAATGACAGATGTTGCTGTAAAGTTCCGTCTCAGTTACCAAATTTTTGCTAAGCCCAGAGGACGGGGGCACTTGCCAACAGGCAGAGCCTTTGTTAAACAGCAGCCGGAGTTGCCAAAGAATTTTCTTGATTGCGTTTTAATGAAGCGCAGATAATGATTCCCCAGCCCTCCCCCGGCCCGGAGCCGGGGGTGTGCAGGGCGGTGCGAGGAGGGGTGCGCGGTTCCTCTCCCTGCTTTGGGGGCGGGGGGTGGGGGGGAGACGGGCCCGGGATGCTGTCAGCCAGGATGCCGAGGAGCTCCGGCGGCTGTGCCGGCTCCCGACAGGAGGAGGAGGAGGAGGAGGAGG
>NW_028185039.1:1764621-1766912 GCF_003343005.1 Rhea americana | reverse complement strand
CGAGCCAAGTGCCGGACACTGCGGGAGCGGCGGTGACCTTCGGGACGCGAAGGCGGCCGGGTCCTTGCCCGCCTGCCCGTGCCCGCCGGCGAGCCCAAACCCCGCCGGGAGCCGGCCCGTCCCTTCGGTGGGGCAGAGGGATGTGGGGCCAGCTCCGACGGGGCGGGAGCGGGAACCTTCGCCAAACCCGGACCCGGCTGCGCCGGAGGCATGCACACCATGTCCCCCCGCCGCCCTCTCCTCCAGCTCTTCCCAGCGCCTGGCAGAGCAGGAGAAACCTGCCTCCGCCAGCCCGGAGCTGGCCAGCGCCGGCTGTCTTTCCCTAGCGCTTCTTGTTGAGGGAGGCTGGAGGAAGCTCTCGGCCGCGATGCTGCCCGCTGGGCCGCTCGCCCCCATGCTGCGATTTGCGGCCACTGGAAAACCCAGAGCAGGGAACGGACTCGGTATCAACAGGCTGTCCCAGTGCGGGGGCAGCGGGTCTGCCGGGCTCAGCCGGGAGGCGGCCGCACACGCCTTCCCCTAGCCGAGGACTAACCTCCTGCTGCTAGCAAGATGCATTTCGTTGCCAATTTGCACTGTATTAAATATTTAGAAGTTTGCAGTGGTGAATAAAGCGGTCATTAAGATAAACAGATGGCAACATTTCAAAGGGGGCGGCACWGCCTATAGGAACGGCACGGATCGCCAGGGAGCGGGCAGGGCCCTTCGGGGAGCATTTTAAATGATATCACTGCAAATTAATGGTTTGTCACCCTGGTGGCTCCGGCAGCGCCCAAATCCAGACGCTGCTCTTCAAATTTCCAACGATGTCTTTAAGCGGAGAAAACAGATCGAGCCGCCTTGCCTGGCTGGAAATAATAACCCCGTGCCTTGTGCAGAGAGGAGTTTCGCCAATTCAGTTGAAGTTTWGCACCTAAACTAGCCCCTCGGCCTGCTGCCCCCTCCTCCCTGCTGCCGAGTCTCTGCCGGCAGCCCCGGAGCAGCCCCCGAGGCCGCCCCGGCCCCCGGCCCAGCGCGGTGTGCGGGCAGCGGGGGCAGCGGCAGCGCCCTGCGGGGGCTCCGGGAGCCGATCCCCRGCCACAGCGGGAGTGAAAGCACCACGGGAGGGGGGAGGGGAGGCGGAGAGACCCCCCCTCCGGTCCTGGGGGGATGGCGTGGTTTAAAGGAAAGGTCGGAGCGGAGTTAAACTTCGGCGGGTGACCTGGAGAAGTGAGCGTCCCCCGGGATAAGGCACCCTTCCCGGCTGGGGAGGGCGGGCGGCGGGCTGGGGGCAGAGGGGCGAAGCCGTCGAGGGAGCCGGTGCGTGGCTGCGGCGCGGCTCGCCGCGGCCGGGGCTCGCCGGGCTCGCTGTCGCCGGGTTGAGGCAGCTCTTTCGTATGCCGCTGGAGTCGGCCGGCTGCTTCGTAGAGAGAGGCTGAGATCGTGCCGTGGGTACAGAGAAATCAAGGCTGGGGATTAGAATGGGCGAGGGCTCGTGTGTGTCGGGGGCAGAAAGTGAAAGAGCGGGACAGAGGGAGCTGGAGGCTGGCCGGGCGGGGGGCGGCAGGCAGCGGGTCCGCCCGCGCCCGCGGCGGGGAGCCCCTTCGTGGCCGGCTCGGGCTGTCGGGGGCGGCGGGCCCGGGCCGCGGGACACGGCGGGCTCCAAAATCCTCTGAGAGCGAGAAATCAAGCCGATGCGATGGGCAACGGCACCGCGAGGAGGATGAGGGGGCGCRGGGCGGGTAGGGACGCCCCGCATCGGGAGTGCGGAGGGAGAAACACGAAAAAACCCAAGGGAGACCCGACACTCCGGTGATGGGCGCGGGGGGAGAGCTTGCCCACCCGCGCACCGAGGGTTCTCCCAGGAGGGCTGGTGCCCTCCCCACGCCGCCCCCACGACRGGAGAGCCGCCGTGGCTGCGTTCCCACGCGTGTCCCGGCCCGGCCGCCCGGCCAAGCTGGGCCAGCGCCTCTCTCTGACATGAGAAAGTGGTTGGAAAGGGGCGAGGCGTCACACGCTCTGCCTCCGGGAGGCAGGGAAACGCTGAGGGACCGATGGGAAGGCATGAATGAATGAATCTCCATAAAGAGCCCCAAGCAGCGGGGAGAGGGAGAGAGAGGAGGAGGAGGAGGAAGGAGGAGGAGAGGAAGAGCCGGAGCAGGGCAGGCAGCGAACGTGAAACCGGCAGGTAAGGAGACGCCGGTTCCCGACGGCCGCGCGGGGCCGGGGCTCCGGCGCGGGGCCGAGCCCGGCGTCGGGGCAGAGGAAGGGCAGGACCCGCCGGGGCGGCCGCGGCCGGGCTGCGCCAGCGC